>NC_070640.1:225000-230000 GCF_947347685.1 Pleuronectes platessa | reverse complement strand
GTTAGAGAATACATTATGTCAATGAGTGTCCTCACAACTACGGAGAGACATGTATATGTGTGTTTGTTAATCTCCCACACATTTTCGAATGAATCGATTCTAACTCTACAGCTACATTTAGCTTAGCACAAAGACTGGCTAGCTTAGCTCCTAGCATCTCTCATATTGTTGAATATTACCTGTTGAGTAATGAGCATTGTGGCTCAGGAAGTGGAATGGGTTTTCTGCTAACCTGAAGACCGGCGGTTGATCCCCGTCTCCTCCATTCTGTGTGGCAAAGTCTCCTTGGTCAAGATACTGAACACAAGAGTATGATTGATGTTCTGCAGATGAATCAATGAACGTGTGGATGATTCATATAAAAACAGAGAATTTACTGTGAAAGTTTTTCTGTCTTCCAGTTCGGCTTCATGACAGCATCTCAGAGGAGCTACATCATTACCTCATCTTCGACCTGTGAGTGCTGCTTCTTCTACGCTGTCATACATATGTGAGGTCACAGGTGTCATGTTATTATTTTTTATCGTGGTTTGTGACGTCATTTTGTACGTTGCACGTTTTTTTACGATGTGTTACATCTCTTTATGGCATTAGGTTAAAGTCAGCCGAGTTATATTTAGTTATGATAGATTTACATTGTGTCATTTTTTTCATCTCGTGATTTGACACTAGTCCATGTTTGTGTTGTGACGTTAGCTTGTTGTTGTTGTGTGGTCCTGTGTGATGTGACATAAACCTCTGTGTGTGTACATGTTGTGTCGTCTCCTCTGATGCAGGGTCACAGGCGGCGAGCTGTTTGAAGACATCGTGGCCAGAGAATATTACAGTGAAGCTGATGCCAGGTAGGAAACAGTCGCTCCCTCACACTGTAACATACGTGTGAGCTGATCACAAACACACTTCACACATGAACTCTTTCTCTGAACAGCCACTGCATCCAGCAGATTTTGGAGGCGGTGCTACACTGTCACCAGATGGGCGTGGTCCACAGAGACCTAAAGGTCAGGTTTTATTTTTACTTCCACCAAGGAGGTCATGTTGTCAGTGTTTGTTTGTGTTGTTCATGTGATCGCAGAACTATGAAATCTTTTGTTACGCACCTCATCGACCAGATCCTGGTACTTTGCTATCTTTTGTTGGTGAGCGATGAATGGATTCTCATGTTCTGAAGGAATATTGATGTTCTTGCCCTTGGAGGCTTGTCTCCTTCCCTCCGGAAGCTGGAAAATTCGGACGGTGATGGCTGGTGTTTGTTGGCGTTGAGCCTCTGCAGCTCCCTTCAAATGGCTTGAGGACCTTACCGTGCCTCGATCGGTACCGATCTTCCTGCCAGATCTTTGGGACAGCCAGTAAAGATGGGATTCACTGCTTGCAGGATGATTCTTCTTGTTGGCCCCAGATCTTCAGGTTATTTGGAGTTGGCAAAAGTTAAGCAACAGCTAACAGGTCAGAATTTCCTTTCAGGAAAGGGATTGCTCGAGTGTCCGGTCATCCACTGAGCCCAGCTGCTTCTACACAGTGGTTTTCTTGTCCTGCCTCTCGGACCATCTGCATCAGAAGTGTCCTCCTGCTTTTGGCATTAGCCTCACTCTACTTAGTGGCTTTGTATTGTCCAAGTCCTAGTCATCCTTGACAGACCCAAACAACATCTCCTGATGCTTCAGTTTTCCTTTCAGGAAACATTGACGGCTTAATTTTGCCTGGTTTGAAATGCATCCGTATCATCACCATATGTTAGCATTGCTACCGTCTCCGATGAAAACCAATGGGAAGAGTTAGCCTGTTAGCATCTGTTCTGTGTTTCCAGCCAGAGAACCTGCTTCTGGCCTCGAAGTCCAAAGGTGCGGCTGTGAAACTGGCCGACTTCGGCCTCGCCATCGAGGTGGAGGGAGACCAGCAGGCCTGGTTTGGTGAGAACTCACAGTAATATTGTAGTAACACTGTTTTCCACTGTTACAACACTGTAGTACAGTTAATAAATACTTTAGTAATGCTGTAGTAACATTGCAGTAACAGTTTAATAATATGTAATAACATTTCAGTAATGCTGTAGTAACAATCTCTTAATACTGTAGTTATACTGGTAACACTGAAGTAACAGTTCTGTAACATTGTAGTAACCGTTTGGTAATGCTGTGGTATTGGCGGGGGGGCTGGCTAAGGGGTAGAGTGGTCATGCTCTTACACTTTAGTAACAGTTTAGTAATAATGTAGTAATACTGTAGTAACACTGCAGTGACAGCTTAGTAACACTGTAGTAACATAGTAGTAACACTAATACTGTAGTAAAGTTGTGTGTGTGTTTTACAGGCTTTGCAGGGACTCCAGGTTACTTGTCCCCAGAGGTTCTAAGGAAGGACCCGTATGGAAAAGCAGTCGACCTCTGGGCCTGTGGTCAGACTCGACTGTCTCTACTGTCTGTCTCTACTGTCTCTACTGTCTCTATCTAATGTCTCTGTGTCTTTCTTTACTGTCTTTGTCTCTACTGTATTTGTTTCTATTGTCTCTACTGTCTCTATCTAATGTCTCTGTGTCTTTCTTTACTGTCTTTGTTTCTACTGTCTCTACTGCCTGTTTCTTTACTGTCTATTTCTCGACTGTCTCTATCTTTACTGTCTCTACTCTCTCTACTGTCTCTGTCTCTCGTGACACTGTCTCTACTGTCTCTACTGTCTCTCTCTCTACTGTCTCTACTGTATCTGTCTCTACTGTCTCAACTCTCTCTGTCTCTACTCTTTCTACTGTCGCTGTCCTTAATGTCTTTCCTCCTTCTATCAGGTGTGATTCTCTACATCTTATTGGTCGGTTATCCTCCGTTCTGGGATGAAGATCAACATCGTCTCTACCAGCAGATTAAAGCTGGAGCTTATGATGTAGGTCACCTGACCTCTGACCTGTGTCACCTGACTCCTCACCTGTGTCACGTGACATCTGACCTGTGTCAGCTGACCTCTGACTTGTGTCAGCTGACCTCTGACCTGTGTCACCTGACTCCTCACCTGTGTCTCCTGACCTCTGACCTGTTTCACCTGACTCCTCACCTTTGTCACGTGATATTTCAACTGTGTCATATGACTCCTCACCTGTGTCACCTGACTCCTCACCTGTGTCACCTGACTCCTTACTTGTGTCACCTGACTCCCCACCTGTGTCACCTGACTCCTCACCTGTGTCTCCTGACCTCTGACCTGTTTCACCTGACTCCTCACCTTTGTCACGTGATATTTCAACTGTGTCATATGACTCCTCACCTGTGTCACCTGACTCCTCACCTGTGTCTCCTGACTCCTCACCTGTCTCACGTGACATCTCAACTGTGTCACCTGACTCCTCACCTGTGTCACCTGACTCCTCACCTGTGTCACCTGACTCCTCACTTGTATCACCTGACTCCCAACTGTCACCTGACTCCTCACCTGTGTCACCTGACTCCCCACCTGAGTCATCTGACTCCTCACCTGTGTCATCTGACTCCCAACTGTGTCACCTGACTCCCCACCTGTGTCACCTGACTCCCCACCTGTGTCTCCTGACTCCTCACCTGTCTCACGTGACATCTCAACTGTGTCACCTGACTCCTCACCTGTGTCACCTGACTCCTCACCTGTGTCACCTGACTCCTCACCTGAGTCATCTGACTCCTCACCTGTGTCACCTGACTCCTCACCTGTGTCACCTGACTCCTCACTTGTATCACCTGACTCCCAACTGTCACCTGACTCCTCACCTGTGTCACCTGACTCCCCACCTGAGTCATCTGACTCCTCACCTGTGTCATCTGACTCCCAACTGTGTCACCTGACTCCCCACCTGTGTCACCTGACTCCTCACCTGTCTCACGTGACATCTCAACTGTGTCACCTGACTCCTCACCTGTGTCACCTGACTCCTCACCTGTGTCACCTGACTCCTCACCTGAGTCATCTGACTCCTCACCTGTGACACCTGACTCCTCACCTGTGTCACCAGACTCCCCACCTGTGTCACTTGACTCCCCACCTGTGTCACCTGACTCCTCACCTGTGTCCCCTGACTGCCAACTGTGTCACCTGACTCCTCAACTGTGTCACCTGACTCCTCACCTGTCTCACCTGACTCATCACCTGTGTCACCTGACTCCCCACCTGTGTCACCTGACTCCCCACCTGTGTCATCTGACTCCTCACCTGTGTCATCTGACTCCCCACCTGAGTCATCTGACTCCTCACCTGTGTCATCTGACTCCCAACTGTGTCACCTGACTCCCCACCTGTGTCACCTGACTCCCCACCTGTGTCACCTGACTCCCAACTGTCACCTGACTCCTCACCTGTGTCACCTGACTCCCCACCTGAGTCATCTGACTCCTCACCTGTGTCATCTGACTCCCAACTGTGTCACCTGACTCCTCACCTGTGTCACCTGACGCCTCACCTGTGTCACCTGACTCCTCACCTGTGTCACCTGACGCCTCACCTGTGTCACCTGACTCCTCACCTGTGTCACCTGACTCCTCACCTGTCTCACGTGACATCTCAACTGTGTCACCTGACTCCCCACCTGTGTCACCTGACTCCCCCCCTGTGTCACCTGACTCCTCACCTGTGTCACCTGACTCCTCACCTGTGTCACCTGACTCCCCACCTGTGTCACCTGACTCCCCACCTGTGTCACCTGACCTTTCATCTGTTGCTGTCGTTGTGTCCTAGTTTCCGTCTCCGGAGTGGGACACAGTGACTCCTGAAGCCAAAGATCTCATAAATAAGATGTTGACCATCAATCCGGCAAAACGCATCACAGCTGCAGAGGCCCTCAAACATCCGTGGATCTCAGTGAGAGCCTCTTATATATGATCACAGTGACTCACCTTCATCCTGACATGATGATGATGATGTGTTCTCGTCCTCCCAGCATCGCTCCACGGTGGCGTCCTGTATGCACAGACAGGAAACCGTCGAGTGTCTGAAGAAGTTTAACGCCAGGAGGAAACTGAAGGTAGGCGGGCTCAACATCACATGATT
>NC_070640.1:122500-220000 GCF_947347685.1 Pleuronectes platessa | reverse complement strand
GCGGCTAGCTGCTAGCAGCTGCTGTGAAGACTTCACTGGTGCTGCTAACGTAGCTACTAGCACTTGAGCTCGGTTTCCTGCCACTTCCCTTTCAACACGACAGTTTCTCTTCCTGATACGATCTTTTCTTTGGAATAGTTCCAGCTTGAAAGATGAACCGTCCATTTTATAATAATAATATTTTATGTTACTGAAATTCTTCCGCGTACCACCAGAGGGAGCTTGTGTAGCACTGTTGGAACGCGTTCAATAGTTTGAGAATCACTGGTCTAGACGTCTTTTGACAATTGATCAGTTTTGTTGTTTATTGATTAGTTTAGTTGATTATTGATCAGTTTTGTTGTTTATTGATTAGTTTAGTTGATTATTGATCAGTTTTGTTGTTGTGACATCTGTTTTTGTTTCCTCTGCAGTTAACTTCCAGAGTGGGCGGGTCTTTGATGGGGCCAGCGTCACCTTGACAACAGATTGATCGACAGCAGACCAGGCAGGACTTTTAGAAGTTTGATAAAAACCAAAAGAAGGAGGAGGAGACATGGGCGGGGCTTCCTGCAGTGAACTGCACAATCAATCAACCAATCAGCTTCCTCTCTTTAGCTTGTTTGGACTCTGTTACACCCTTGTGATCAACCAATCAGCTGCCCAGCTCAGGGTCAGTGAAGGTGTGGAAACCTCGTATCTCATCAACATCTGATCGATGATCAATAATAACGACGAGTTTAACATGAAATATTTTTCGCCATTTGAAGAAACTGTTCGTCATCACGAGTTTCATCAGCTTCCTGTTTCAGTTCATAAAAAGACGAAAACATGGAAATATGATGTTATAATTGATAAGAAGAATTAATCAATGAATAATAATTGTTTTTAAATTCACCTTGATTGACAGATAAAGTTTTTTGAACATCAGTGGTTGGTTCTTGGTTCCAAAGAGATATGAGGTTTCCACCTGAACATAAAGAAAACAACATACACATCATATCATATCATTAAAAACATGAGTCGCCATGGTTACCAGTTAGCATCTAGAGCCGTGACTTCGAGATCGCAGTTTGTAACTCGTTAAGTTTTACAAACAAAACTGATCAGAAACAAGCAACAGTTTAAAGACGGATCATGTGACATCATTTTATCTTGAGATGAGAAGATGACCGGCAGCTCTGGGCCTCTTTACGTGGATGATTTAATATATAAACTTTATATAAATGTAATATATGTAACGTTTTATTTCATGTTGAGATAAACAGGTAACGCTGACGACACGTCAACGATAAAGTTTGACGCTCTGCTTCCTTATTGGTCGGAGAGCTGCAGAAACTTCCATCGCTCTCCGTCCTGCGATCTTCCAGGAACAGCCGCACCCCCGCAGCTGTGCTAACGAGGACGACCTTCGACCTTCACCAGGAGCCACCCTGAGAATCTGTCGGCTTGAGTTTACCAAACGTTTCAGGTTGAAAATAAATAAGTCACAGTAAAACACCATCGTTATTATCATCAGCCAATCAGAATCATCATCAGTAAACTCAGTACAGAGTCCCAGAAGGGACAAAAAGAAGTCCAGCTCTTCTAGGGACTGTGGCGTTGCTCTGTCGTCGGCGTGGTCGCTCTGTGAAACCTCATATGTCCGTTGGTTTTCAGCCTTAATGACGTTACAACTGATTTGACCAAGTGAAACATTGACTCGCTCTGATTGGACGGAGGACCCATGTGTTTTGATTGGATGGAGCGTATTACTTCCTCTTCAGTGATTCGTTGACTGTACAGATTTCGTGATGCATGCCAAACGTGCTTTGTGTTTTGGTTTTCGGGCTCTGCGCGTTTTGCTGTTGGCAGCTGTCCCTTTGTTTCCTGCTCTGCGGTGACTTGACTCTGACTTGTTAGCTTTGTTAGCATTCCTCACTGGGAGCAATGGCGCCTGCTAGCTGTGAGAAGTGAATGTTTTTACAGTCAGAAGTTTGTACGATCAGAGGAAATGATTCTTCTCCGTATCGCATTTCTAACTTTCAAAGCTTTTTCATGTTGAATCAAACTTCCTTCGCTAATGTTGTGACTCAACTGTACAGAGCGCAAACGCAAAGTATTATTATTAGCTTTATGATTTTTCAGTACGATGTGCATTAACGAGTGTGACATGTGTTCCCTTAGCAATCGTTAGCTGACATCTCGTCCAACTGGAGAGGCTGAATCAAAGGTCAAAGGTCAGGTTGGGACTGTGGAGAGAAGGCGGGGCTTCTTTGAATTTGTCACAACTAACACCAGGTGGTCAGGGCAGCAACAGGTATTGAAGCCACGCCCCCACACCACAGAAAAATGTCCTCGATGTAAAATGTAGTTTTTTCTCAGCTGACGCTCAGAAGCCTCCGTAGTTCTGATGATCAAAATGCAGCAGATGTTCAACATCTGGATCTTCACTCCAGGGCCCTGAACCAGGAAGCAGGATTTGTGGTCATCAGGTGAATCACCATGGTAACTCAACCTGCTGACCTGCTCCATGTGAAGTTGGAGATAAGAGATCAAAGAGCCTGAAGCTCCGCCCACTGACCAGTCACCTCCTTTGAACCATGACATCATGTTCTTAGAGGATCCGTGGAGCTGGTTGTTGGAGTCTCTGAGGAGGACCAGGGTCTTCAGAGACCCACAGGATCCTCTGAGCTCCTCTGAGGAGCTTCTGAAAGATCTAGATTCTCCTCAGAGGAACCGAACAGAACCAACCGGACCCGTAGGAGCAAAGTGCTCACGGTACCACCGACTGCAGCTGCTCCACTTACTGGTACTGATGTACTGGGAGTGTTGGCGGAGGAGAACTTTAATTATTTTATCCTTTAATTAGCTTCATCCTGTGAAATTATATAATTATATAATAGTAAACATTGTATAGGCAACATCCTGGAATTCAAAAGTTTCTCTTCAAGAGGCGTCTTCACTTCCACGTTTTGTTAGTAAACAACCGATTCGGATCTCGTGGCCCCGATTTATATATCTTGTTCTTGTTATTATATCGTGGTCAAGTCATGTATTTTTTACCAGATGTCCCCAGGGGGCGCTGTAACGTACACATTAACACAATCCCAGATGTTTTTCCAGCTGTTCTTCCTGCATTTAGCAGCTGGAACATTTTCTGTTATTCTGGATGTTTGTTCTGCTCAGACACTTGATCCTCGGCTTTGCTGTCAGTCAAACTGTCCATGTCTGTGATTGGTCATATGCAGTAAAGCCCGCCCCTTTATGTGCATGCGTTATCTAGAGGAAACCTGAGTTAACTCAACCAGTTGATAAGCAGCGTCATGTGACCGTTTACCAGACTGGGATTAATAAGTTCAGCTGGAAACTGAGATCCTGGATCTGTTGAACTTCGTAGAACAGACTCTGATGTTTAGTCAACGTTGTTTCTCAGTTCAGACGATGTCTCCCCCGGTGGCTGCCTATAGAATAGCGTCTGTCTAATTTCAAAGGCTCCTCCTCCTCCTCCTCATGAGGACCAATCACAGAGCAGCTGATGAGACAGCGTCTGAGACGTCTGAGGAGGAAACATTTCATCGTCAGTCTCAAAGCTTCAGTTCTGACATTTTGTTCGAGGATTAAAATAAAGATGTCGGCTTGTTCTTGAAACTTCTGATTCAGCCTCTTCCAGTGAAATGACCTCTGACCCCGTCAGACTCCAGGTGGCGCCGGCACAGTGAATGTTTTCTAAAGCAGCACGTCCACTTCTAACTTTACGACACTTGAACGTATATTTATCAGTAACTCATCCCTGAAAAAATCTGTGATGTCATTTTCTACAAATATATCGATGTTTACGCTTGAAACTGAAAAATTGATCGTAACTTTCACGTTGTTCCTCTGACCAGATGTTACCAGGCGACATGTCTCCTGCCTCAGCGTGAGCACGCTCACCACAGGAAGTGTGTCATCCACGTGACAGGAAACAGCAGGACGGAGGGGGGGGGGGGGGGGGGGGGGGGGGGTGTCACTTCAGAAACAAGCACTGTTAGCTCAAAAAGCTAACGTGTTCACTTATGACTAGCATTCTTTGTGCTAACAAGCTAATGAACAGTTTCCCAGGAAAGTTGTTAAACTGATGCTAAAAGCTATAAAACAACTTTGAGTGTTTTTAATTAGGATTTAAATGTCATTGATCGGATGTGATCCATGTTTTGATAAGAACATTTTCACAGAACAGTCGGAGTTAGAATCAAATGGTCCCGATGTCCTCGCTGTTCCCGCTCACGACGGGGCCGCTGTGAACGATCAATAATCAATGATCAATAATCAATGATCAATAATCAGCTCTTTTACTATGATGATGTTGTTGTGTACGAACTGATGCTGCATGCTCACTGTGTAATTTCTTCTCCTGCATCGTGTTCAAAGTGTTTATGTAAATAAACGGAGGTGGTTAAATGGTGCCTTCTCATTGGTCTGTTCTCACCTCCAGTCGTTTATCACATGACGCTCACAACACGTCTATCACATGAACAACGTGTGAGTTAAACGTGCCTCGAGTTTGGAAATTAGACATTTTAGAAAACACTGCCTCTGCTGGTACAAAACGTATACATATTATACTGTATCATATTATATTGCATTATATAATATTATATTATTACATCTGACCTGAGAATTGTCTGTGATTAAATGATCACGTACAAATTTAATGATTACATTTCAACAATAGATTCAACATTCAAGAGATCTTTATTGTCACTGTACGAGTACGATGAATGAAACGTGTAAATATGACAAACATGAATTTGGTCAAAAAACTTTGATAAAACTGTGACATATTAATATAAATATATATATTCTACACATATTAATATAAATATGTGTAAGAGCCACTATGCAGCAAGTGTGTGTGTATAGTTAAATATTTATGTCGTTTTGATATTTTCTTATATTGTCCAGGTGTTGTAGTTTAAGTTTTGTACAGTTGAATTACATTTTGTATATTGTGGCCGTAAGGCGGCTCTTCATATCGGTGCGTGGTGGAGCCAGCGAAGGGGGGGGGGGGGGTTTGACGGTGAAATATACGTGACATTTACGTGGAGATGATGGAAAGTGATGTTGACGTCAGTGATCAGAGATAAAGTGACGTTGGGACCAGTTTGGAGTTAAGGCACGCCCCTCTTCCATAGTGGATCGTTTGAACGGTGTTTCTGAACTGAGCTGGACAGGAAAATAAAATCCATCACTTCAAGTGTAATCAGCCTCGTGGATTTGTTTAACATCGGGTTACAGCGGGTCGGGGTCGATGTTTGGACACGAGTCAGCTGTGAGAAGTTACTCCTCAGACACAAGCAAGTGGCCATCGTATTGGAACTTAGTGGAACGGCCACTACAATATGTATTGAATATATAAACGTATATATAAACAGACTGCTAAAATAAATTCAGGGAACCCTTAAATCACACATCAAAGAAATTAAGATCTCATCAATACACGTTACTGACTTCTCCTCGTGGTGGTTGATCCTGATCCTGATGGTTGATCCTGATGGTGGATCCTGATCCTGATGGTGGATCCTGATCGTGGACTATGATCACAACAAGTCTGCTTGATATATAATATTTCTCTTCTGATACTCGACCATTACTGATAATAATCCATCAGGTCATTGATCTTCAGTTCTGTTACAAAGTGTTTATTCTAATCAAAGCTGTAAAGACTCTGATCTCTGTGATGTCCTCTGTTCCACGGGACATCTGTTGACTAGTGTCCGTCCTGGAGACGGGTCCTCACATGTGTCTCTGAGGTTTCCACCTTCTCCACCTGTTGAAGGTTTCAGTAGTTTGACTCTTGTTGAAGGACAGAGGACGTCTCACCTCGTTAAAGACGATGAGACAAACTGGGACTGTGAATATGAGACTATACTAATAAAATGTGATTGATCTTGATGAATGAATTATTCAAGATGAAAATCTTTACTGATGAACATTCTAACAACGGTCAATGGAAAATCAAAGTGAAAAAGTGAAATCACAGGCTGATCCAACCTGCGTGACTTTGACTACTCATCATGTGACTCGGTGGGTGTGGCCTCCTCCTGCCTGATGCTCCTGATGAGTTGGTGGATGGCGTCCTGGGGGATCTCCTCCCAGACCTGGACCAGGACATCAGTGAGCTCCTGGACAGTCTGTGGCTGTACTTGGTGGCGTTGGATGCACGACACATAATGTCCCATAGTTGCTGAATCGGATGAAGGTCAGAGACACATGAGGGTCAGACGATGACCTCAGGGCCGACGTCCTCCAGGAGCCGCCGACGCTCTGGACTCGAGGCTCCAGGCTCCTCTGGGGACATTGAGCCTCATTTACTAACACGTGTGCAAAATCGCTGCCAGGTTCATGACACGTGCGCTGCAGCTGATTGGTTCTCACCACCTTGTGTACGTTTGAGATTCAGAATCATTCTAAATTGATACCGCATGTCCCCTCTCTTCAATCAGCATACTGCCACGCCTCTATTTGTCCTTATAAGGACATGTGTTTGTCATAAAGAGGCGCAAGTGTAACTTGTTGTGTGTAATGTTTTGTTCAAAACGTGTTGTGTAGTGTGTAACGTGTTGTGTAATGTGTTGTTCATAACTGAACAAGATACTTCAGATCTACACAGACGAACTCTCACATTCACCTGGATTCAACTTTATTTACTCTTTTTATTTGATTATTATTTATTTTATTTTCATTTTCATTATTTGTATTTATTTCTGTTTCATTGATTTAAGTTGATGTTAAAATGTGTGAAGGAGTCGCGGATGTTCCCCCATCAGACCACGTGGCGGCAGTAGCTGCTTCCGGCGCTGGCACTCGTCATCTTCTGCGCCGGAAGAGGAAGCTCTTTCTTTTCTGTGTCAGAGTGAAGACCAGACGCAGCTCGGTGAGTTCCCGCTTCATCTTCTAACATCTGCGCGTCCTCTTCATCCTCTGTGGGTAAATCTGTGCTGCGCGGCGGCTCCTCTTCTTCTTCACTCTCTCGCTGTGACGAGTTTCTCTGTGAGTCGAACTGAATCTTTATAAAAGATCCATGTTTGTGAGACTGGAGCCGCGACGCCATCTTGTCTCTGCGCTCGGCCCAGCAGCGGCGAATAGACAATATTTAGAGTATTTTTCACAGGTGAGGCGCGTGCGTGTCACGGGGTGTCCACCCCGACGTGAAGCGGCTGCGCGTGTTAGTCCGGAGTAGCTAACCTGCTACAGCAGCTCACGCAGAAGCTAACATGCTACAGTAGCTCAGGAGAAGCTAACATGCTACAGAAGCTTCGGCTCCTGTTTCCTGTTGATTTAGTTTAACTCACGTCAGACGTGCAGGTCTCCCGTGACGTCAGAGCCCTGTGAGTATGATATCATTCAGTGATCTGTGTTCACACGCGATGACGTCATGAACCGGAGGTGGCAAAAGGTTGTGTTGGTCACGTGATTAATTTACCAGCTTGCACCACTGTCCCCTAGCAACCAAACTGCGCACGGAAATGTCGCCTGTTTGATTAAAACGTTAAACGCGTTTTATCTGACGTTCAAATTCAAACTGACGTCTTCGCCTCAGTTTTACATCTTGGACACCAGTTTGTCTCTGAAGTGCAATGCATCATGGGATTGCTACTCAGTGGTTGAGACGTGTGGTGAGGACGGAATCTGTACGAAGGATAAGATTCTGAACTGAGGCAAAGTCACAGTTGATCTCGTGTCGTACGACGTCAGACATGAATGTAGTGATGTCACGATATTGATGCTTTAGAAGGAGTGAATGTATAGAGGTGTGTAATCTTCTCGCAGCTACTCTGCTAATCGTAGCGTTTCAGCAGCTCGCACACAAACAACACTAGTTAGATATCGTAGTTTTTACATTTCATGCAGGTAGGAAACTGCGATAATGGTAAAAATCAGTTAAACCCAGTACCGTCATCTCCCCTGAGGACGACCAATAGTAGTGAAGCTGACAAGGTGGTCAAAGACTCTGATTGGTTTGAGCGTGTGGTCGTCGGCCATTTTGAAGCTGTAATAATGTTTGTCTGAAGTAACTCTTTTTCACCTCCCTCTCTTCTCCTCCGTCAGAACAATGGCTCCTCGTAAAGGGAAGGAGAAGAAGGAGGAGCAGGTGATCAGTCTGGGTCCTCAGGTCGCTGAAGGAGAGAACGTTTTTGGCGTCTGTCACATCTTCGCTTCCTTCAACGACACGTTCGTCCACGTCACCGACCTCTCCGGGAAGTAAGTGACCGTCTCCGAGGCTAACCTCTGACTGCAGCTCTCAATGAGACGTTTAGGTTTTAAACAAATTCATAAAAAGTTAGTGAAGGTCTACTGGATCTGAGTCCAACTGAAAGTTCACTGTAAAACATCACAACTCGTTTCTCTCTTTGTTCTTAGATATTAACAAATGGTCCCATGTTTGTGTCAGACATCATAAAATGATCGGATTTGTTTTAACGTCTTTAACTGTTTAACCAATGGGATCAAACAACAATGTGTGTGTGCACGTGGAGATGTAATGTGTGTGTGTTCCAGGGAGACTATCTGCCGCGTGACCGGGGGGATGAAGGTGAAGGCCGACAGAGACGAGTCCTCTCCCTACGCCGCCATGTTGGCCGCTCAGGACGTGGCTCAGCGCTGCAAAGAGCTCGGGATCACCGCCCTGCACATCAAGCTGCGGGCGACCGGCGGAAACAGGTAAACACTCATCAGCTGATCCTCCATCTTCTGGAAGCTCTGTCACACGTCATCACGACTCTTCAGTTAAACCGTGTCTCGTGTTTCAGGACCAAGACTCCAGGTCCTGGAGCTCAGTCTGCTCTCAGAGCGCTGGCTCGGTCCGGCATGAAGATCGGACGCATCGGTAAACCCCACCCCCCCCCAGGAAATAGTTTCTAAGTCAAATGAATTCAGAACCAAGAGTCTAACTTGTTCTTCTTTGTTTGTCCAGAGGACGTCACTCCGATCCCATCGGACTCGACCCGGAGGAAGGGCGGACGTCGTGGTCGCCGTCTGTAAACTGCAGGAAGTTTTCTGATAATAAAAAGATTAAAGTCAAAACCTTGAGCCGGACTGTTTCCTTTGATCAATCACCAGTGGTAGAATTTAGAAGCCTCCTAACTCATACAGAGTCCACCAGGAGGCTGCAACACTAATTAGTTAATTTACTGAATCGTGGTTTTGGAACCCGTTGCTTCAGTCGAGGAATTTCAAAATAAAACATGCCTTTGAAAATATTGAAACATCTTGAACTGTCGGCTGTTCGTTAAACAAGTCCAGAGGCGACAACTAACCTTTCCCATCATGCAGCAGTGTTGTGTGGAAAAATTAAACGTTTGCTCAGTTTTTACTTTATTGAGTTTTAAATGACAGAAAGCAGAGAAGTAAAACAGATGAAGGCAACTTTTACCCACAATGCACTGAAGGAGCTTTTGGATAAATATGAAGTCATTACTCCTCAGTTTGACGACTGAGGACGTCCCCCTCCGCGGTGTCTGCGTCGTAGATGATGTCTTCAGGGTTCGGAGCTGGAGGACAGAATTCCTCCTGAGGGAGAATCTTCCGGAAGATCGACTCCGCCTGAAAACCAGTAAAGAGTTTAATCAGTCAACATCAGGTCTTAACTGGTCACAACTAATATAAACTGAATCCTGTGTCTTCAACTTTTTTGTGTTTGGGAAACTGATGCAGATAAAAATACATTGTCTTTTTACTACAGGGCCAGTAGGGGGCCTCAAAGTATGAAAACAGTCGCTCAGTCCATTTGTTATTGAAACATCTTGTTTCGTACTTCTCCGTATGATGTCATCATGGAATCTCAGCCTCCGAACCCACGGTAAGATTTCAGGTCTTTATCTTCAGACGTGAGAAAACACAACATGCCTCCATATTGCTCCTGTGGTGTCATTTACACAAAACGTCCTCTTACCTTCTGAGGGGGTGGGTTCAGTGACCTTTAGGGTTTGACACTTGATTTCAACTCAGGATCAATATCGAGGCATGTTGTGATTTTTTACATCTGAAGATAAGCTCCTGATTTCTGGACTCGAACACCTCAACCTCAGATAATGAGTGAACTACTCCTTTGTTCACATTCAGACACAGCTGACTCCCGAACTCAAAACAACATAGTTTGGTCTGAACTAACACAAATGGATTGTGTTGATGTGATAGAGGTCACCTGTGTGATGGCGTGTTCGTGGCCCAGCTCTCCATCTGGTCCAGAACACACGTGCACGTTTGATGGGAGGTTGTGACAATCGACCGCCGACCCGTCCACCATGTTGAAGTACAGACACCAGAGGACAGACGGACGCTTGCCTGCACACAAACACACAACTCAACGCTTTAGACGTAACACGTGTTAACTGTCACACACGACAGAGCAGCACATTGTGTGTGTGTGCGTCACCTTGGTCATGTGACTCTGGAGTGTGGAACATTCTGGTTACCAGTGGCGACAGGTCCTGGTAGGCGGAGCCAGTTGATTGACAAGTGAGGTGGACCAGATCTATGGAGACATAACATAGGACTTCACGTAACAACAGTCATCTTCTATAGTGTCCATGTTTGGATGATGTATTACATCTCAAACTGGAGAACTGATTGGTCGATGACCGATCATGTAGTTGGAGGCGTGTCCACTCACAGGTTCCTGGTGGACACGTCATGGTGGACGGACAGAGCTCCACCATCTTCACCGACGGACTCCCCGCTGCTATTGGAGGAAGAGTAACCATGGAAACCTGAGCACACGAGACAGAATCACAAGTGACAGTTGAGTCCAGGGCGTCATGTTGGAATGTGACCTGATGGTGGCGCTGCAGGGTCAGAGGACTAACCTGCTGCTCAGAGTCAGTGGGCAGGACGGAGCCGTCAGTGATCAGGACGGCTCTGCTGATGAACCTGAACGCACAAATCACACACATCAGTCCATGATGTCCCACCAGTCAGTGGTCATTGTGTCCCCTGTGTGTCCTCACCTGGTGGGCGTGGCCACCTTCTTCCTCTCCGCGGCCACATAGCCGTCCTCCACCACAAAGTGGCTGCAGCTGATTCGCTGTCCTCTGATGTCAATCACCGCCTTGCACCTGAAACAAGGAAGGAGGAGCTCAAGTAAAAGTTCAGCTTCTGTAGAATCTGTTGATCAGTGAAACTCTTTATTATTATCCTGGTGCAATATGAAAATAACTTTATCCTCACCTGACAACACATGTCACATGACAAGTCACTGGTCATGTGGTGTAATCAGGAAATAGATTGTCTACTCTGTAGTTAGTTGCTTAGTTACAGAAAATACTATGAATGAGGAAGAGTGATGGTGAAGTGGAGATCAGTGACTGTAAATAAAGATGATCAGTGACTGTATATAAAGATGATCAGTGACTGTATATAAAGATGATCAGTGACTGTAAATAAAGATGATCAGTGACTGTATATAAAGATGATCAGTGACTGTATATAAAGATGATCAGTGACTGTATATACAGATGATCAGTGACTGTATATAAAGAGAATCAGTGACTGTATATAAAGATGATCAGTGACTGTATATAAAGATGATCAGTGACTGTATATACAGATGATCAGTGACTGTATATAAAGATGATCAGTGACTGTATATAAAGATAATAAGTGACTGTATATACAGATGATCAGTGACTGTATATAAAGAGGATCAGTGACTGTATATAAAGATGATCAGTGACTGTATATAAAGATGATCAATGACTGTATATAAAGAGGATCAGTGACTGTATATAAAGATAATAAGTGACTGTATATACAGATGATCAGTGACTGTATATAAAGAGGATCAGTGACTGTATATAAAGATAATAAGTGACTGTATATAGAGATGATCAGTGACTGTATATAAAGATGATCAGTGACTGTATATAGAGATGATCAGTGACTGTATATAAAGATAATAAGTGACTGTATATAAAGATAATAAGTGACTGTATATACAGATGATCAGTGACTGTATATACAGATGATCAGTGACTGTATATACAGATGATCAGTGACTGTATATAAAGATGATCAATGACTGTATATAAAGATAATAATTGACTGTATATACAGATGATCAGTGACTGTATATAAAGAGGATCAGTGACTGTATATAAACACAATAAGTGACTGTATATACAGATGATCAGTGACTGTATATACAGATGATCAGTGACTGTATATAAAGAGGATCAGTGACTGTATATAAAGATAGTAAGTGACTGTATATACAGATGATCAGTGACTGTATATAAAGATAATAAGTGACTGTATATACAGATGATCAGTGACTGTATATAAAGAGGATCAGTGACTGTATATAAAGATAATAAGTGACTGTATATAAAGATGATCAGTGACTGTATATAAAGAGAATCAGTGACTGTATATAAAGATGATCAGTGACTGTATATAAAGATGATCAATGACTGTATATAAAGAGGATCAGTGACTGTATATACAGATGATCAGTGACTGTATATACAGATGATCAGTGACTGTATATAGAGATGATCAGTGACTGTATATAAAGAGGATCAGTGACTGTATATACAGATGATCAGTGACTGTATATAAAGATGATCAATGACTGTATATAAAGATGATCAGTGACTGTATATAAAGAGGATCAGTGACTGTATATAAAGATAATAAGTGACTGTATATACAGATGATCAGTGACTGTATATAAAGAGGATCAGTGACTGTATATAAAGATAATAAGTGACTGTATATAGAGATGATCAGTGACTGTATATAAAGATGATCAGTGACTGTATATAGAGATGATCAGTGACTGTATATAAAGATAATAAGTGACTGTATATAAAGATGATCAGTGACTGTATATAAAGATAATAAGTGACTGTATATACAGATGATCAGTGACTGTATATAGAGATGATCAGTGACTGTATATAAAGATAATAAGTGACTGTATATAAAGATGATCAGTGACTGTATATACAGATGATCAGTGACTGTATATAAAGATGATCAGTGACTGTATATAAAGATAATAAGTGACTGTATATAAAGATGATCAGTGACTGTATATAAAGATGATCAGTGACTGTATATAAAGAGGATCAGTGACTGTATATAAAGATGATCAGTGACTGTATATAAAGATGATCAGTGACTGTATATAAAGATAATAGGTGACTGTATATACAGATGATCAGTGACTGTATATACAGATGATCAGTGACTGTATATAAAGAGGATCAGTGACTGTATATACAGATGATCAGTGACTGTATATAAAGATGATCAATGACTGTATATAAAGAGGATCAGTGACTGTATATACAGATGATCAGTGACTGTATATACAGATGATCAGTGACTGTATATACAGATGCTCAGTGACTGTATATAAAGATAATAAGTGACTGTATATACAGATGATCAGTGACTGTATATAAAGAGGATCAGTGACTGTATATAAAGATAATAAGTGACTGTATATACAGATGATCAGTGACTGTATATACAGATGATCAGTGACTGTATATAAAGAGGATCAGTGACTGTATATAAAGATAATAAGTGACTGTATATAGAGATGATCAGTGACTGTATATAAAGATGATCAGTGACTGTATATAAAGATGATCAGTGACTGTATATAAAGAGAATCAGTGACTGTATATAAAGAGGATCAGTGACTGTATATACAGATGATCAGTGACTGTATATAAAGATGATCAATGACTGTATATAAAGAGGATCAGTGACTGTATATAAAGATGATCAGTGACTGTATATAAAGATAGTAAGTGACTGTATATACAGATGATCAGTGACTGTATATAAAGATGATCAGTGACTGTATATACAGATGATCAGTGACTGTATATAAAGATAATAAGTGACTGTATATACAGATGATCAGTGACTGTATATAAAGAGGATCAGTGACTGTATATAAAGAGAATCAGTGACTGTATATAAAGAGGATCAGTGACTGTATATACAGATGATCAGTGACTGTATATAAAGATGATCAATGACTGTATATAAAGAGGATCAGTGACTGTATATAAAGAGGATCAGTGACTGTATATAAAGATAATAAGTGACTGTATATACAGATGATCAGTGACTGTATATACAGATGATCAGTGACTGTATATAAAGATGATCAGTGACTGTATATACAGATGATCAGTGACTGTATATAAAGATAATAAGTGACTGTATATACAGATGATCAGTGACTGTATATAAAGAGGATCAGTGACTGTATATAAAGATAATAAGTGACTGTAAATACAGATGATCAGTGACTGTATATACAGATGATCAGTGACTGTATATAGAGATGATCAGTGACTGTATATAAAGATGATCAGTGACTGTATATAAAGATAATAAGTGACTGTATATATAGATGATCAGTGACTGTATATAAAGATAATAAGTGACTGTATATATAGATGATCAGTGACTGTATATAAAGATGATCAGTGACTGTATATAAAGATGATCAGTGACTGTATATAAAGAGAATCAGTGACTGTATATAAAGATGATCAGTGACTGTATATACAGATGATCAATGACTGTATATAAAGATGATCAGTGACTGTATATAAAGATAATAAGTGACTGTATATAAAGATGATCAGTGACTGTATATACAGATGATCAGTGACTGTATATAAAGAGGATCAGTGACTGTATATAAAGAGGATCAGTGACTGTATATAAAGATAATAAGTGACTGTATATAGAGATGATCAGTGACTGTATATAAAGATGATCAGTGACTGTATATAAAGATAATAAGTGACTGTATATACAGATGATCAGTGACTGTATATACAGATGATCAGTGACTGTATATAAAGATAATAAGTGACTGTATATAAAGATGATCAGTGACTGTATATAAAGAGGATCAGTGACTGTATATAAAGAGGATCGGTGACTGTATATAAAGATAATAAGTGACTGTATATAGAGATGATCAGTGACTGTATATAAAGATGATCAGTGACTGTATATAAAGAGGATCAGTGACTGTATATACAGATGATCAGTGACTGTATATAGAGATGATCAGTGACTGTATATAAAGATGATCAGTGACTGTATATAAAGAGGATCAGTGATTGTATATAAAGAGGATCAGTGACTGTATATAAAGATAATAAGTGACTGTATATAGAGATGATCAGTGACTGTATATAAAGAGGATCAGTGACTGTATATAAAGAGGATCAGTGACTGTATATAAAGATGATCAGTGACTGTATATAAAGAGGATCAGTGACTGTATATAAAGAGGATCAGTGACTGTATATAAAGATAATAAGTGACTGTATATAAAGAGGATCAGTGACTGTATATAAAGATAATAAGTGACTGTATATACAGATGATCAGTGACTGTATATACAGATGATCAATGACTGTATATAAAGATAATAAGTGACTGTATATACAGATGATCAGTGACTGTATATAAAGAGGATCAGTGACTGTATATAAAGATGATCAGTGACTGTATATAAAGAGGATCAGTGACTGTATATAAAGAGGATCACTGACTGTATATAAAGATAATAAGTGACTGTATATACAGACGATCAGTGACTGTATATACAGATGATCAGTGACTGTATATAAAGAGGATCAGTGACTCTATATAAAGATGATCAGTGACTGTATATAAAGATAATAAGTGACTGTATATACAGATGATCAGTGACTGTATATAAAGAGGATCAGTGACTGTATATAAAGATGATCAGTGACTGTATATAAAGAGGATCAGTGACTGTATATAAAGATGATCAGTGACTGTATATAAAGAGGATCAGTGACTGTATATAAAGAGGATCACTGACTGTATATAAAGATAATAAGTGACTGTATATACAGACGATCAGTGACTGTATATACAGATGATCAATGACTGTATATAAAGAGGATCAGTGACTGTATATAAAGAGGATCAGTGACTGTATATACAGAGGATCAGTGACTGTATATAAAGATGATCAGTGACTGTATATAAAGAGGATCAGTGACTGTATATACAGATGATCAGTGACTGTATATAAAGAGGATCAGTGACTGTATATAAAGAGCTCTAGTACCTGTTGGACTCCTGGTCGACGATCACACAATGGACCGAGTGTCTCAAACAGTAGATTCCTCCAAACACAGCACACATCCTGCAACACAAGTGATTGACAACCATCATCCAATCAGCATGAAGGAACAGTCACATGTGAAGCTCAAAGATTGTCTAGAGTCTAGACCAATCACAGCCAGCTGTTGTCCTCACACCTACAGATAGAGAAGTTTGGTTCTAAGATTTTACAGAAACTATAATGAATAAAGTCTGCACACGACTTGCATCATGTGTGTTCACGGATCATCATATATGTAAATCAACGCAGCCTCAGACTCCACACAACCATTCATACTCCACTGTAATGAGACAACATCTCACCAGGACAACATCTAA
The DNA here is from genome assembly GCF_947347685.1 of Pleuronectes platessa. NCBI lineage: Eukaryota > Metazoa > Chordata > Actinopteri > Pleuronectiformes > Pleuronectidae > Pleuronectes > Pleuronectes platessa. Next base: position 203,536 of record NC_070640.1, on the reverse strand, counting down.
TCCGTGGCTACACGCTTCAGATGACAGAGAGAGAGAGAGAGACAGAGAGAGAGAGAGAGACAGAGAGACACAGAGAGAGAGAGAGAGAGACAGAGAGAGACAGAGAGAGAGAGACTCAAGAGAGAGAGACAGAGACAGAGACAGAGAGAGAGAGAGAGAGAGAGAGAGAGAGCGACAGAGAGAGAGAGAGAGACAGAGAGACACAGAGAGACACAGAGAGACACAGAGAGACACAGAGAGAGAGAGAGAGACAGAGAGAGACAGAGACAGAGACAGAGAGAGAGAGAGAGACACAGAGAGACACAGATAGAGACGGGGATGGACAGACAGACAGGTTCTTACCTACAGAAACACTGCGGTATCTCTCCAAGGCCATAGACAGGAAACAGGAAAGGAGTGTTGCCGTAGCGACCCAGGCAGTGCAAGAAATGTCGTGTGGAGGCAAGCCCCGCCTCTGTGGGTGTGTCCTCTGTCACCATTGCAATAGAGTGGACGAGGAAGTGTTGCAGGTTGTCTCCAAGCTGCTGGTCACGCAAGAACTCCAAATATGGCCGACCGTTGTAAGCTGGAAAGAAGACGGCACAACTTTACCCATAATGCTCTAATGTTATGAATGACATCAGCAGGCAGACAGGTGAGGTGTCTCACCTTGCTGCTCCTCAGTGTCCTCAACACAGGAAGTGAGGAAACGCATCAACTTCCTCTTTTCTACCACGGAAAGCTGACGACTCGCAAACACATCAGCTCTACTACAGGGCACCTGAGAGACAGACAGGTAGAGGGACACAGAGAGACAGACAGGTAAAGAGAGTCAGACGGGTACACAGAGTCAGACGGGTAGAGAGAAACAGAAGGCTACAGAGAGACGAGAGACAGACAGATAGAGAGACAGACAGGATGACTCACCTGTTCCACGTTGTCATGGCGATAGGTCAGTATCCTACTGACGTTCTTGAACTCTGCATAACGACTGACGTTTGACTTGATGAGCAGATCAACCAATGAGCCGCGAGAATACATCAGCTGGAGAAGAAGAATAGAGTTAATATATAATGTGTTTATATTGTTACAGTGTTAGCATATAATGTGTTTATATTGTTATAGAATTAGTATATAATGTGTTTACATTGTTATAGAGTTAGTATATAATGTGTTTATATTGTTATAGTGTTAGTATATAATGTTCTTATATTGTTATAGAGTTAGTATATAATGTTCTTATATTGTTATAGTGATAGTATATAATGTGTTTATATTGTTATAGAGTTAGTATATTGTGTTTATATTGTTATAGAGTTAGTATATAATGTGTTTATATTGTTATAGTTAGTATATTGTGTTTATATTGTTATAGAGTTAGTATATAATGTGTTTATATTGTTATAGAGTTAGTATATTGTGTTTATATTGTTATAGAGTTAGTATATAATGTGTTTATATATCCCTCTGAAGTGAGGGTCTGCCAGAGGACTATACGTCTGAGCACTTGGCCCCGCCCCTCCGTCCACACAGGGACGGCCCACCCCGACACGAGGACACACAAGACGAAGGGGCGGGGCTAAGGGCCTTGATGTTGCTTTACCTTGGAGACGAGGTCGATGTTGAACCTGCGTCCTTCCTTCACCAGCTGAGCGTAGCTGATCTTCTTCCTCATTGGCTCTGACTGGCATTGAGGGACAGAGAGGCGGGACTGAGCTGTCTCTGGCTCCTCCCCAACAGTCTGAGCAGCCTGTGATTGGACATAACATCTGTCTGTCACCATCATAAAGATCTGTGAATGGCTGTTAGACATCTTTCTTGACCCCACCCTCCACACCTGTTCTTCCTCTTCTCCTTCAGCCACTTCCTCTTTCCTTTCTTTGTCCTGTGGACCTGGAATTAAAACAAGAACCTGTTCATGGATCATCACATGTGGCTCATGGATCATAACATGTGGCTCATTGATCATAACATGTGGCTCATGGATCATAACATGTGGCTCATGGATCATAACATGTGGCTCATTGATCATAACATGTGGCTCATGGATCATAACATGTTGCTCATAGATCATAACATGTTCCTCATGGATCATAACATGTGGCTCATGGATTATAACATGTTGCTCATGGATTATAACATGTTGCTCATGGATCATCACATGTGGCTCATGGATCATGACATGTGGCTCATGGATCATAACATGTGGCTCATGGATTATAACATGTTGCTCATAGATCATAACATGTTCCTCATGGATCATAACATGTTGCTCATGGATCATAACATGTTGCTCATGGATCATCACATGTTGCTCATGGATCATCACATATGGCTCATGGATCATGACATGTGGCTCATGGATCATCACATGTGGCTCATGGATCATCACATGTGGCTCATGGATCATCACATGTGGCTCATGGATCATCACATGTGGCTCATGGATCATCACATGTGGCTCATGGATCATAACATGTTGCTCATAGATCATAACATGTTCCTCATGGATCATAACATGTTGCTCATGGATCATAACATGTTGCTCATGGATCATCACATGTGGCTCATGGATCATGACATGTGGCTCATGGATCATCACATGTGGCTCATGGATCATCACATGTGGCTCATGATCACAGAGTGGAGATGTGAGACTGAGCTTGTCATCTTAATGTGAAGTTAAAATATGTACATTCATGTTAATAAATGTAAATATGTGAGTCCACAGTAATGCTGCTCGTTAAAATGTGATTCATCATCAGTGTCCCAGTGAATAAACAATATTTAACACAAAACTAAAACCTGAAGATCCTGTCTCTGCTTCTTTAACAGCGTCCTCAGCTTCTTCTTCTTCTTCTTCTTCTTCTTCTTCTTCTTCTGTGGTGTCTGGAGGATCAGGAGCTTCCTCCTCCTCGTCTTCTTCACTATAAACACACCACACCTGAGAGTCAGAGCTTCAGGGGACTAACCAAGACAAAAGTTAAAACCAGGAAGCTGTTACTCTGATAACAAACGAGCTGAGCTCTGGTAACAGCTGTGTCCCTCTGGTGTTCCAGTGATTCTGGTTATTAAGCGGCTCGTGGAGACTCATGAATTTACCTGGTGTAACAGAACACCTGCAGGTTAGTGACGGAGGCGGAGTCAGAGTTACACAGATAGATCAGCTCTTCCCCTTCCTCCACCAGGCTGGACCAATCCTGGACCGGCTCGGACTGAGACTCCTCCTACCACACACACACAGGTTACAACATTCACAAGACTTCTGACATCACTTCCTGCAGTAAATCAGCAGCCAATCAGACGCGTGCTCACCTGGTGCTGTTGGATCCAGGTGAGCAGGCTGTTGAAGGTGAAGCTGGCCCAGTTGGCTGCGTAGTAACTCCTCCTGAAACCACAGGAAGCTGCCGTCACTTCCTGCTGGACTTTACACTTTATACTTTACACTTTACACTTTACAGTGCTCCAGTGATTTTCATATCTCATTCATCAACAAATGATTCAATGAATCAAAGAACAACTAATTCACTGATCAATTCTCCTTGAAGACAACTATTGACAAATAAGAAATACAAATTTAGACTTTTAACATCTGGTACATTGATACTATTTAGTTGATGTGTATCTAAGGTTTATATAATATATTTATATTAATTTAGGGATTTTTACCTCATTTTTAGTTTTATTATTTCTGTTTGATGTTATTCAGTCAATTGAGTCATAGGTTCGATCAGTGATTCGGAGTTTCTGATAGACAGACTGACAGACTGACTGACAGACAGACTGACAGACAGACAGACAGACTGACTGACAGACAGACTGACAGACAGACAGACTGATAGACAGACTGACAGACTGACAGACAGACTGACAGACAGACTGACAGACAGACTGATAGACAGACAGACTGACAGACTGACAGACTGATGACTGACAGACTGACAGACTGACAGACAGACTGACAGACTGACTGATGACTGATAGACAGACAGACAGACAGACTGATGACAGACAGACTGACAGACAGACTGATAGACAGACAGACTGACAGACTGATGACCGACAGACTGATGACAGACAGACAGACAGACTGATGACAGACAGACTGACAGACAGACTGATAGACAGACAGACTGATGACAGACTGATGACTGACAGACAGACAGACAGACTGACAGACTGATGACGGACAGACAGACTGACAGACAGACTGATAGACAGACAGACTGATAGACAGACAGACAGACTGATAGACAGACAGACTGATAGACAGACAGACTGATGACAGACTGATGACTGACAGACAGACAGACAGACTGACAGACTGATGACGGACAGACAGACTGACAGACAGACTGATAGACAGACAGACTGATGACAGACTGATGACAGACAGACAGACTGACCTACAGACTGATTACCTGTCGACATGAAGAACTCGCTGACCGACCCTGGAACAGGCAGCAGCCACCACCGACTCCACGAGCCCTACAGACACGGAGCATCAAGAGTGTCAGTGATCAGTGAAATGTAGATGACGCTCGTCACAGGATCACGTGACCAGAGCAGCTAACAGCCGGGCGCTAGCTGCTAGCCGTTGCCTTTCAAATGAAGGGGTCGTTAGCCGCTAGCTAACCCTGCTCTTTGTCCCGGGTTGTCCCAGTTTAACCCGGGACTCGGTGTCATTAGCGCTCAGACGTCACAGACCCAGGTGATCGTTTACCTGTTCCCAGAATGACGACGTCAAATTCTGACGGTAGATCCTCGGCAGCCATGTTGCTTGTTTGCAGGGAAACGCTGTCACATGACAGGGATCAGTGATGACGTCACACACGGCAAACATTTGACTTTTCAAAATAAACGTCACATTATACTTTTAAACTGAATTTGTTATTGTTGTAAGGGGCGGTGGGGACACTGGACCAGAGGAGCAGATAATAAACATCAGCTGATTACAGATCAGTAGTGACGCTTCATGACGCGTTCCATCCATCTGGTTCACTCATGGGCTGGAGCTTACTGGTGCTTCATTTGCTCCACTGCGCCACCAAGTGGACAATACATTTCAAACAGGGAGAGTGATAATGACACCGTGGCTTTGGTGCTTAAAGCTTTGAATTGAATAAATGAATGAATGAAGTTTGTGATGCCAATACATACATTATGAACTCATTAATATGGTGTCTGTCTGTATGATATAAAGGCGGGGTCACAAGGGAAAGTGGAAACAAATTGGGCAGAGGGTTGTGTTGTGAATGTGCTTGTGTTACTTGGTTGTGTCTGTGCGTATGTGTGCAGGGACAAAATGTAGAACGTACAATAGGGTCAACATTTTATTCATTTTTATTTAATAATAACTTCTCCACAGTGCTGCGTTTCAGGTGGTTTCTTTTTCTTGAGATCATTTCGCCTGCTTCAGAAAAGAGCCTTTCTCATGCAGGGCACAGGTGAAGCTGGGGCGCAGAGGAAAGCTGCAGCAGGTTTGGACAAGTTGGGATTTACATTTTTCTGTCCTTCCCAAAACTGTAGAGGGTTCTCCAATCCTCCAATGTTTGGTTCACCCAGGTACCGTTTGACATGTTGTGTCCTCGTCTGCAGGACGCTGGTGTCCTAACGAGGCCTCAGTTTGCTCCCTAAGTGACTCAATACAATAACACTATTAAAATGTATCCAGTATCCATTACCTTGAGTCACAGGCTGAGAAAATTCTGATATGTGCGGTTGTCATGATGATGAGGAGGAGGAGGAGGAAGACGCTCTGTTTCGAATAACAGCAGCACCTTCAGAAGTGAGCCTCCTCTCAGCATCTGCTGCTTTAGTGGAGCTAAAGAGTCACCACCATCTTCATGTGCCTCAATAACCACAGCGCGCACCCTCCACCACGCACCTGTATGATGAACCGCCTTACGGCCTCATCAACTGTTGCCAAAAATACGCAAAACAGCGCCAAAAAACAGAATATGATAGAATATAGAAGACACACCATACAAAATAGAATTGAACTGTACAAAACTTAATACACAAACATGGATAATATAAGAAAATATCAAACCAACCTAAATATTGAACTATACACACGCAGGCTGCTGGCTCTTACAGCCCGGATGTCAGACAACACAGTGTTTTGCTGAAGAGCCTTTTTCATGAGAACATTTAAAGTATGCGCAAATTGTGTGACGCATACGAAGCTCCCCGGCACCAATACACATATTTGCTGCTCCATCAGTCACAAGGCAAGTCTCTTTGTCTGTTAGACTCCACTGTGACATCAGTGCTGCTTCTACTGGTGCCACATTTGCAGCAGTATGCGCCTCAGGGAAGTGCAGCACCCCGAACACAACACAATGCAAAGAGGTGCTTCATCTATAAAATGGAATGTCACAGCTAGATACACATCAGTGTTGATAGAGGTCCACATGTCTGATGTTAAACTAACTGCAGACGCCTTCGACATGATGGCTTTGACTTTCTCCTTGGACTCTTATATCTGTCCTCCACCATAGCCTCCATCACCTGCTTTGACCAAGGCCTCATCCACATCATTCTTCAGTCCTGATCCGAATTGGTTTACAGATGTCATTCATTACTCCCATGTAAAATATTAATTAATGTTGTCTAATAAAAACGTCCCTTGTAATTTTATGTTTGTATGCTGTCTTATATCATTGCATCCTAAATGGCTTACCTGAGCTTGGTCCCCCTCGGTGGGTCTCCTTGTTTCATGCAGGTTCTATAACGAGCTGTTACTGTTGTATCCGAGTTCTTTTGAACACAACAGACACTTAGGGGGGGCAGACTGAGGATTGAACCGCCCACCTTCTGGTGGGAGGAAGACCACTCTACCACAGCCACTTACGTCATCAACACACACCTCGGTACGCCCTTCACAAAATCCTTCCTTGGTGATTGGACAGGCGCTTAACCCCCGAACCCATAAAGACCAGAGGAAGAAGGAAAATTCACTCTGTCTTTGATGAAACTTCACTTGGACTCTGACGAGACTTCACTGACAAACATGTCCAAGGAACAAACCTGTGAGTCAAACTTTACTAACGTTTGTTCACACTGGATTTATATTCTCATCTTCTCTCTTTTTAACTTCCTCTTTTCAATAAATGATATTTACTACAGTCAAGTATTTACACCGATTCAAACTTTAAACCTGAGTGTGAACAGAATGTGTCTGATTTGATGGAGACTATAATGACTGGAGGAGAAACTGTTCAAATGCTTCCATAACTTCAGGGGACGAGTTGTTCCTACTTGTTGACCCGTGGCAGCCAATCAGCAGAGTCCGTCTGTTTCCTGAAAAGCAGAGGCGACATGTTTTATTGTGGAAACCTTGAAATGTTAAATTCCACTGATCAATGTCCTTCTACTGCTGAGACTGTTTTCTGTGCACGTAGCTGAAGCCTCCTCCAGGTTCATGCCCTTATTTGGTAATCCCACCTCCTGTTATCTGTGCAACTGGTTGCTGGTTTGATTCCTCTTTCTGTAACAGTGATGCCAGACAGCAAGGTGTTTCCTGTTTATCACTTTGTATAAAGACCTTCCTCTGGTTTCACTCTGAGTCATGTGGGTGGAACCCTCTGCAGAGCCAATCATTAACCCTCTAACTCTGAAACTCATGATCTCAACCTGATGGAGTTTAACTCTGCAGGTTCAGATCAGAGGAAGTTCAACCTTGTGAAGCCTGATGAGACACATTGTGATGTTAATGAGGTTTAAAACATTGATTGATTAACTTAAAGTTTGTTCATGTGTTTGAAACTCTCCATCAGATCCAGAGGACTCTCTCAGGATGGTTCTTATTGGGAAGACTGGAGTTGGAAAAGTGCAGCAGGAAACACCATATTAGGTTAGGTTAGGTTAGGTTAGTTTATTGGTCTCCACCAGGGAGAAATTTGTCGTGAAGACAGGGAACATGTTGCATACATAAAAACACATACAGTACAAAAAGAACATCAAGTTAAAAGTCTGGTGGAGTAAACAGACCACTAGACAATCCTGCACATGCAGCAAGCCGACGTGAACGCATTCACATGCTTCCACACCGCTACTCTAACTGTAATCATAAATATACATTCATATCAGCATCACATAACCTCAAGCATACATTAATCCGTTCACTCACATACAGTATGTCCATAGTTTGACTCATAATTCATTTCCATATACACATAGCCTATGTTCGTATACATATACAGAAACATTGCAATCATTTCCTGCTGTTGAGAAGTTTGGTTGATACAGGCACAAAGGAATGTTTGTATCGATTGTGCCTGCACAAGGGAAGCCTATATCTCCTTCCAGAGTTCAGGAGAGTATATTCACTATTCAGCACATGAGAACTATCTGTTAAAATGGCATTTGCCTGTCTGATCGTCGCCTGCTCAAAAAGGTCCTGTGGATTTAGGGGGGGTGTTATTCCCATAATCTTGCCAGCAGTTTTGACAAGGCTTGAGATTTCAGCTCTAGATTTAACAGATAGGTTACCAAACCAGCTGGTGATACCATAGCGGAGTATTGACTCAATTGCTGCTCTATAAAAAATTAGCATAATATTTTTGCAAACTCCAAATACTCTGAGCCTACGTAGGAAATGGAGACGTTGGTGAATTTTGGCACAAACATTGGCCACCTGTGTGCCCCATCTCAAATCGCTGTCAACATGGACACCAAGGTACCTGAATGTTTTGACCTGCACAATGTCCTGGCCATGGACAGCCACAGGGCTCTGGTCTCCCATTGATCTAGGATCCAACAACATCTCAACAGTTTTAGTTGTATTAATGAGCAGCGAGTGGGCATCACACCAGTTGACAAACTTGTCAACCGCAAGTTGATGAACACTCAAATTAGTATGTTTGGTGAGCAGGCTAAGTATGACAGTGTCATCAGAAAATTTTACTGTGAATTGATTTGGCTCAGAACTGACACAGTCGTTGGTATACAACGTGTACAGAAAAGGTGAACTAACACACCCCTGGGGGGCACCAGTGCTGCATACAGCCAGATCAGACAAAGCTGAGTTAAACTTAACCTTCTGTGGCCTATTCGATAAAAAAGAATAGTACCACCGAATTAAGAAAGGATTGACATTTAGCTGAACTAATTTCTTCAAAAGAATGTGTGGTTGAATGAGATTAAAAGCGGAACTAAAATCAACAAAAAGAAGTCTAGCATATCCAGCTGGATTTTCTAGGTGCTTCAGAACAAGATGCATTACAGTCGCTATGGCATCACTTGTGCTGCGGTTTTTGGTGTAGGCAAATTGATATTTATCAAGCGCTGGTTGCACAGCTGTTCGAAGCTTCTCTATCATGATCTTCTCTAATGATTTAAAAACATTTGAGGTGATGGCCACCGGCCGGTAATCATTGTCCTCCTGGGGACTGACCTTTTTAGGTATGGGTAGTATAATAGATTTTTTCCATAGTCTTGGCACTGTATAAGTGTCCATGGAAAACTGGAATAGTTTCACCCAGACCGGGGACAGTTCCTCGGCAAAAGATTTCAAAATAAAAGCTGACAGGCCGTCTGGACCTGTTGCCTTTTTAATCTGAATAGTTTTAAAAGTTTTAATGACTGTTTCCAGATCAATTACAATCCTATCCACATTTAAATCACAAATCACAGATTCTAAAACATCGGCACAATCTGCACTGTTATCAACATTAAAACGCATATAAAAATTGTTCAGTTCATTTGCCCTGGTCATTTCGTTATGAGCAAACAGAGGTTTCTTTTTCGCGTCCATGTTCGTCATATGTCTAATTGAGTCCCAAAGTTTCTTAGTATTGCATTCCGCCAAGTTTTGCTCTGCCCGTTCTTTATGTTGATGGCGCGCTGCTGTTATCTTCAGATTTAGGTCCTTTTGGGCCGCTCGGACCGCCGCTTTATCCCCCAACTTGAAAGCGCCTCCTCCATCTTAATGGAGAAGGTTTTTCATTCATCACTTTCTGTTTCCTCAGTGATGATAGAGTGTAGGAGAGAATCAGGGAAGGTTCAGGGCCAAAAGCTGGAGGTCATTGATACTCCAGGTCTGTTTGACACCGAGCTGAGTAATGAGCAGCTGAAGGCGCAAATCTCTAAGTGCATCACATACGCTTCTCCTGGACCTCAAGTGTTCCTGATCATCCTCAAGGCAGAGAGAGTCACTGAAGAAGAAGAAGAAACAGTGAAACTCCTTCAGATGCTGTTTGGAGAACAGGCTGCACGTTACACCATGACCCTGTTCACCCGTGGAGACGATCTGGAGGCAGAAGGTGTCTCCATAGAAGACGTCATTGGTAACAATAAGGTTCTCAGAGCCTTCCTCCATCAGTGCAAAGGAGGATACCATGTTTTTAACAACAGAAATAAAGATCCTGCTCAGGTCCATGAGCTGCTGAAGGAGATCAACACAATGGTTGAGAGAAATGGAGGAAGATACTTCACCAACGAGATGTTCCAAGAGGCTGAGGGAGAGGTAGAAGAAAAGAAGAATGAGCTTCTGAAGGTTGATCCACAGAGGGACCGGGATGAAGTAAGAAGTGAAGCAAAAGAATATGTGGCAAGATTTGGATTTCATACCTTGGCCCTTATTGTAGAAAGGGTTGGAGCTTGGCTTAGAGAGTCGACTGAGATGAGAGTTGGAGTGGGACGTGTGCTTGAAGGAGCAGTGGGATTTGTGCCTAAAGCAGATAAGAACAAACAAAAGTGCCTCACACAGTGATATTTAATATCAAGGAGTCATCAGCTCATTGCAGCTAAATGAAAATAGATACAAATAAAAAATCTAATCGTTAAAAGAGTATTTGATCATGTTGTAAGGTCAGAGTGACCTTGAGTGATTTGTGATTTGTGAATATGGGCTTTACAAATAAAATTGAATTGATTGATTGATTGAGTCTAAGTCACATTTTGTACCAAGTGTAAAGAAATTGCCTCAAGGCGTCTTTGAGATGTCCAGAATGTGGACGTACCAACAGACGGACAGAGGGACAACCCAATAACCTGACCCCCCCCCCCTGAACATAATCATGTAAACACTTTAACTTTGATCATAATGTTTATCAGATAATCTATCATCTGTCCCAGGAGATGGTTTCTACTGAAGATTTACTAATCACTACTCAGGTGATTGATGACGTCACACATGTCATATGTGTAATATGAGATTTAAAACCAGAGAAGACTCTGGACCTGATTAGCTTAAATGATTCTGTCATGAAAAGTTTGGATCAATACGAATAGAATATGATTTTCTGGCCTATCTCCACCATCTTGAGTGTTTGTTAATGTGGAGGAGCTGAGATGACACAAACAAATAAAGGTCGGGGACTAAATACAAGAAGCTCTTGTTGTTATTTACATCTTTCTACAACCAGTAACACTGACACCTGTTATAAACCAGTATCGTTCCACTAACCCACAACCTGCTGGGCCACTGGCATCGGATCATATGAACATTCAGATCATAGTCATGTGTCTTTCTCTTTACTGGTGTGGCTGGTCTCCAGGTGAAGATCCTCTGAGGGACAGAGGGTGAGACACAGAGTGAGACAGAGAGTGAGACAGAACGTGAGACAGAGAGTGAGACAGTGCGTGAGACACAGAGTGAGACAGAGAGTGAGACAGAACGTGAGACAGAGAGTGAGACAGAGAGTGAGACAGAACGTGAGACAGAGAGTGAGACAGAGAGTGAGACAGAACGTGAGAGAGAGGGTGAGACACAGCGTGAGACAGAGAGTGAGACAGAGAGTGAGACATTGCGTGAGACAGAGCGTGAGACAGAGAGTGAGACAGAGAGTGAGACAGAGCGTGAGACAGAGAGTGAGACAGAGAGTGAGACAGAACGTGATAGAGAGGGTGAGACACAGCGTGAGACAGAGAGTGAGACAGAGAGTGAGACATTGCGTGAGACAGAACGTGAGAGAGAGGGTGAGACACAGTGTGAGACAGAGAGTGAGACAGAGAGTGAGACAGAACGTGAGAGAGAGGGTGAGACACAGCGTGAGACAGAGAGTGAGACAGTGCGTGAGACACAGAGTGAGACAGAGAGTGAGACAGAACGTGAGACAGAGAGTGAGACAGAGAGTGAGACAGAACGTGAGAGAGAGGGTGAGACAGAGAGTGAGACTGAGCGTGAGACACAGTGAGACAGAGAGTGAGACAGAGAGTGAGACAGTGCGTGAGACACAGAGTGAGACAGAGAGTGAGACAGAACGTGAGACAGAGAGTGAGACAGAGAGTGAGACAGAACGTGAGAGAGAGGGTGAGACACAGCGTGAGACAGAGAGTGAGACATGACGTGAGAGAGAGGGTGAGACAGAGAGTGAGACAGGTCGGAGACACAGCGTGAGACAGAGGGTGAGACAGTGCGTGAGACACAGCATGAGACAGAGAGTGAGACAGAGAGTGAGACACATGTGAGACAGAGAGTGAGACACAGCATGAGACACAGGGTGAGACAGAGAGTGAGACAGAGAGTGAGACAAGATTAGATCACACTTTATTGATCACACACCAGGGAAACTCAGTTGGTACGCCGGGATGAGACAAGAGAAGAAGAAACGTAAAAGGAATAGAATAAAAATTACAATGCTGAGTACACATGAGTATGTACATCATATGCACCTTTTCACAGCAATGGTTTTTATGAAATGTGAATATATATATATATATATATATATTATGACTGTACGAGCAAGTCAAAATCTGTACATAAAATAGTGCAAATAGTGTGAATAGAACCAGTGCAGTATTATATTTTCCCTCTGGAAGCTGTGGGAGCTGTGGAGGTGAGACAGGTTACACTGTAAAACTTTCAAACAAATATTGAGATCAGATGATTCTGCAGAAGAACATGACGTCATTCTCAGTGTGGATCCAGAGGAGGCTGAAACCAGAGAAGCAGGCAAAGAGTGAGCTGCAGGGGGCGCTAGATCGTGAGTGGAGGAGGAGAGACTGTCAAACACTCAACCCCGTCACAGGTGAACAGATTCCTTCTCTTCATATTGTCACAAGTGTTTGTAAAACAACATGGCGGCCTCCATAGAGAGGACCGGCTCCAGATCTAAGTATAACATATTTAAATAAAGTATTTAAAAATGTATCTTTTCAATAAAAAGTCCAATTTAGGGCAAAGAAAACCACAACTCGTACAATTTAGATGAAACACATTAGTGAAAACATCACTAGGATTATTTTAGATTCAATTTCTGCCAACAGATCGTTTCACCTGAATGTGACACTGAAGAAAGACAGTGTCACTTCCTGTGTGTGTCTGACTGCCCCCCCCAGCTGCTCCACCTCTCACCTGAACCATGAGGAGGATCTGATGCTGTTGTGTTGTTGTTGTGTTGTTCAGCTGTGAAACACAAACTCTGGAGAAGCTCTGGAGACGATTCTCTGGATTCCACCTGCTGATCTGAGACCAGCTTCATCAACGCTGCATTAAATCGACTGCAGCCATCAATCTCTGTCAGGTTGGGGCGGGGGGGGGGCTGATCTGAGAGGAAGGAACTGCATCACATGACAAACCAGCCCCACCTCCTCTGGACCAGTAGGGGGCGGAGTCAAACAACAATAAAAAAATGATTTAGTGAGGTTAATAAATGTTGTCACCTGACACTGTAGCCTGAGGCCTCGTTCACACCTGCTGTCACGTTGAGATTAAGATTTTAATAAAACCTGCTCAGTGTCAATAAATTAGAAATCACGTGATTATTGATGTGATCGTCCTCACAAAGGTAAGAAGAGTTGTTTGTGTCTTTTATAAATAAAGATCCTTTGTGTTGAATATTAACATTTTAAACTTTAAAACAAAAGTTCTGTCTCTGTTTTTTTGGATTAAAACCCGACTTCCTGTCAGAGCTCCTGGTGGGTGGAGCCTCGTTAGCGTCTCATCAGAAACATGTAGATCAGTTCAGTGCACGTTGGATAATTAATGAGTCCTCGTTAGCGTTGAGTCCAGTCGTCAGTCAGAGTTAAACATGTTCATCAACAACGAGCTTCAGTAAAAACTGAGAGTCCTTAACGAGGTCAACAGGTTAATTAACTTGGACACGCCCCCAAATTCATCTCAACTGACCTGAAAAAGTAAAATCACATCAACACATTCATGAATTTGACTTTTGAGAAGAAACCAAACAAACTGAGGGTAACATTTTATTGATGATTTTCCCTGAACTAATTAATAACTATTGATTTTACATTAAAGTAACAACTTTTAAAACAAAACACGGATCATCTGTGACCTTTGACCTCCCACTGGTCACATGATGCTGTTTCATCTCATCAATAATCAGGAACACGGAGGAAGAAGAAATCGAAGAGAGATTCAGATTCAGTATTTCGGTCTCTTCACGTTGACCCTGAAAAAAAAATGTTATCAGATGTTAAAACTGTCGGCTCTCCTTTGATTGGCTGATGATGATGATGATGATGAACTCACCCGTCGGCCTCCATCTTCTTCCTCTTCTCTATGATCTGATCGAGAGAGAGAGAGAGAGTTTAAATAACCTTGGTTATACTAAAGTAAAAATACTCTATAACTTGTACTTTAGTACATTTTTCAGGTACTTTAGAGTATTTCTTTTTCTGATGACTTTATACTTTAACTCTACATTTAAACACAAATATCTGAACTTTTACTTCTTGTTACTTTGGTTTAACGTGTTTGAGGATTATAGTTTTTTTATTTGCAGCATCAAACAGACTGAACCTAAATGAACAACAACACAGATGATTGTTGTTGTGCATCAGTTTAGATCAACACAACAGACGTGACAAGGTGAAGACTCGACTGGAGAAGAGGAGCACGAGTCTGATGAAGACAAACAAGATGGAGGACAGAAGAATCAAACATCACTGACACAAAGATCTCAACGTCTCATCCAACCTGTGAAATCATCTTTATCACTGTTCGATACTTTATCACCTCCGGTCACATCAGTGGATAGAAAGAGAAACTTATACTTTTACTCAAGTAAAGACGTGGAATCAGTACTTTAACACAAATATATCTGTATTTATATTGTACTGATCTAGTTTCTAGTGTTGATGACGAGTACATGTTATTGCCTTTCACACACAGATTCACACACAGAGCATCTAGTGGCAGCACTACTCTTTCCTCTGAGGGGCCAGTGGGGGGGGTCAGCATCTTGCTCAAGGACACTTCGGCATGCAGATGGGAAAGAAAGGATCGAACCGCTGCCACCCGCTCTACCCCCTCAGCCACAGCTGCCCCGAATAGAATGATCACAGGTAAAGAATGTGTGTTGGTTTCCACGTCTGCTGAAGAGTCATGTGACGTGTATCAGCTGACTGAGGTCTGTAACCACTGGGCTCTCACCGCGCTGATCTTCTTCCACTGCCGGTCCAGCTCTGCCTTCTCATTGGTCTCTTTGAAGCGACGAGTCTTGCGGCCCTCGGACATCTTGATGCCGTACTGGAAGGCGGCCCTGCGGGGTCAAAGGTCATGGTGACATCACGAAGGTCATACTAGCAGCACAGCGAGTGGCCTGAGTCTGAAGGATGCACACGTACTTTGGCAGCGCCTCCTTGTTGTTCATGTAATCAGAGTACTCCTCCTGAGTGTCGAAGTCCCAGCGGCCGAGAGGACCCTTCTTATTGCCCTGGAACACACACACACACACACACACAGGTCACATGACCTCCGCTGCTTCCTGTTCGCTCCACTGACGTCATCACACTGTTATTCACTTCCTGTCAGCTGGGTCATGGCGCCTCCAGCAGCGGCTCAGCTTTTAAATGTCTGATAGAAGGACACTAATGAGGAGGAGCTCTGCAGACAGGTGCATGCTGGGAACTGTAGTTACCTGGTCCATCTTGCTGTAGTCCACCTCCTCATCACTGTCCACAGCCAGGTCGTCCATCCTGCACACACACACAAATAGTAAATATATAACAGTTAGACATTATCAGTTGTGTGTGTGTGTGTGTGTGTGTGTGTGTGTGTGTGTGTGTGTGTGTGTGTGTGTGTGTGTGTGTGTGTGTGTGTGTGTGTGTGTGTGTGTGTGTGTGTGTGTGTGTGTGTGTGTGTGTGTGTGTGTGTGTCTCTTACGTGGCCGGGTAACACTCTGCGTACGAGTTGGATCCTCCAAAGAAATCTCCCAGTTGCTCTTTACCGTCTCTTCTCAGGGAACCAGGCTCCTGGCCCGGCCACTGGCTGCCGGCTGCTCCTGCAAACTTCTCGTTGATGACCTTGATCTGGTCTCTGACTGATCCTGGACCTGAGCAGCATTATTGATCAGGAGGTTCAGGTCACATGACGCTGGTCATTACCGCGTTGAACTGAGACATCACAGAATCAAACAGAGTCAATCAAGTTTAATTAATTAAGGAAAAGTCTCACCTGTCTCCACGTCCATGTCCACGACCTGGAGACAGAGACAGACCGTTAATAATGGACCAAAATCTACACCAATCTGTGTCTCCACCCATCTGTCCATCTATCTGTCTCCACCACCCGTCTCACCTGCTGTTCGTCTCCTCTGGGTTTCTCAAAGTAGCTTTGTCTCCTGCTCTTGCTATCGTCCTCCCTGTCTCTGTGGTCCTCTCTATCTCGGTTGTCCTCTCTGTCTCTGTGGCGCTCTTTGTCTCTGGGGGGTTCTTTGTCTCTGGGGGGTTCTTTGTCTCTGGGGGGCTTGAACATGGCAGTGCCGGACGGGACGTAGTCTCCGATGTCCTCAAAGATACTGAGACAGAGACAAAAGTGAGCGTTTGATTTTCAAACAACACAATGTGATGTTGTAGTCAACTGACCCGATATCAGCTTCAGGAGCTCGTTTATCATCCAGTTTCCCTGAAACACACACACACACACAAAAACACACACACACAAACACACACGTCAGCTGTGACTCTGTGACACGTCTCTGTTACCGTGGTTACATGGGGCTTCAGTACCTTTGTCCTTCTTCTTGATCTTCTTGTGTCGTGTCCCTTGTCTCAGGTACGACAGGATCTGAGTCAGTTTAGAAATCACGATATCGTTGGTGGTGAGAGTCGTCTGAGCCTGAGAGACACACACACACACACACACACAAACTTAAATGAAAAAAGCTGTTTAAACATTACATTTAATTTTTCATTGAGCTGAAGCTTTTATCCAGAGCGACTCACAATACGTGAATCAACCAGAGCAACAAGAATCAAGAAGTATGATTCTCTTCAAGAAAGACAAACTACACGTGCAACAAGTAGGTGCTGCTATTTTCTTGTACAAGGTTTAGTTTGAAGAGGTGTGTCTTCAGTCTGGAGGACGATGTGTGGACTTCCTGTCCTGATGTCCACGTGGAGCTGGTTCCATCGTTTAGGAGCCGGGACAGGAAACAGTTGTGACGTTGTTGAGTGACAGCTGTCCCTCCCAGTCGGGGAGCAGCTGATTGGTCGAAGCAGAGCGGAGTGGACAGGCTGTGAGGTTTGACCAGGTCCTGGATGTGGACTGGACCTGATCCGGTCACAGCACGGTACCAAGTACTTGTGTTTTGAAACGGATGAGTGCAGCTACTGGTAACCAGTGAAGGGAGCAGAGGAGTGTGAGTGAACTCAGGTTGAAGACCAGTGGAGCTGCTGGTTTCTGGATGAGCTGCAGAGGTCGGATGGCAGCAGCAGGTCGACCTGCCAGGAGGGGGGGGCAGTAGTCTAGGTGTGAGATGACCAGAACCGGCTCCTCCTTCTGAGTGAGAAGGGGGCGTGCCCTCCTGATGTTGTGCTGCATGAATCTACAGGAACATGTTGTTGCAGTGATGTAGGCAGAGAGGGGGGTCGACTGTCGGGTGGGGCCTAAAGGTCTGGGGGGGGGGGGGGGGGGGGGGGGGGGGGGGGGGGGGCTACCATGGAAAGTAGTTCTGTCACATGAAATGAAAAAGTTTCTTAGAGTCTGACGACAATGAAGTAGGAACACGACTTGTTCATCATCTAAAGAAGCTGAACTGTCAGTCACAGCCAGGGGGCGCTGTCACAACCACCATGTTCAGTCTGAACATTAGGTGTGAAAGGTTCCTCAGACCAGAAGAGGAGTTCTGGGTCTGGATCAAACTGAACCAGGTTCCGTTTGTTTGCAGTGAAAACACTGAGAGTTTGGATTTTTGGACCAATCACAGGAAGAAGAGACAGAATTAAACCATAGAAGAAGAAGAAGAAGCAGCTGCAGTCTTCACCTCCGAGGATATGTTTGAACCCCAAGGACGTTCATTTGGTGCAGTTGAACTAGTGGAGTTCTGTAGAGTAGTGTTGAGTACTGTAGAGTAGTGTAGAGTACTGTAGTACTGTAGTAGTGTAGAGTACTGTAGAGTAGTGTAGAGTAGTGTAGAGTAGTGTAGAGTAGTGTAGAGTACTGTAGAGTAGTGTAGAGTACTCTAGAGTAGTGTAGAGTACTGTAGTACTGTAGAGTACTGTAGAGTAGTGTAGAGTACTGTAGTACTGTAGAGTAGTGTAGAGTACTGTAGTACTGTAAAGTAGTGTAGAGTACTGTAGAGTAGTGCAGAGTACTGTAGTACTGTAGAGTAGTGTGGAGTAATGTAGAGTAGTGTAGAGTACTGTAGTACTGTAGAGTACTGTAGAGTAGTGCAGAGTAGAGTACTGTAGAGTAGTGTAGAGCTCTGTAGAGTAGTGTACTGTAGAGTAGATTACTGTAGTACTGTAGAGTAGTGTAGAGTAGTGCAGAGTAGAGTACTGTAGAGTAGTGTAGAGTTCTGTAGAGTAGTGTACTGTAGAGTAGTGTAGAGTTATGTAGAGTACTGTAGAGTAGTGTAGAGTACTGTAGTACTGTAGAGTTGTGTACTGCGCCTGAAGGTTCTGATGCTGCCAGTAATACCATCGTTACCATGGCAACCAAATGAGGCTCCTCAAACAGAAAGACAACTACCCCCCCCCCCCCCCCCCCCCCCCCCTCAGAGGCCGTCTCCAAACGAATCAGAGTCAAGTACCCTGTAAAAGGTTTTTCAGTAGTTTGTCCTGACTCTTGCTGAGGGTGAAGGACAGAGGATGTCACCCTGTTAAAGCCTATGAGACGAATTGTAATTTGTGAATATATCAAATAAATTTGATTTGATTGATTGAAGTACAGGTAAACTCCGCCCACGTAGGTGATGACCACAGGAAGTACGTATGTCAGACAGAATTCTTTAGTCCCTAAATTAAATGTGAAACGAAAACTAACAGATAAAATGAAGTGGTTCAGATCAGAAACAGTTTCTAAAGTTAAAATGTCTGTTTTACATTAAATGCAATCTGAACAACAGCGCCCTCTGCAGCCACACGTGGCAATATATATATATATAATCTGTTGTGCCTCGTGATGAAGTGAATTTAAACAGAATCTGATTCCTCATATTCTAAAAGATACTGGTTTTAGCTGCAGTTTATTCTAGTCCCGCTCAGGATGATGTTTATGTTTTTATTGGAGCAGTTGCTGATTCAGCCGTGACGTAGTGAAACGCTCAGCACTGTCTGTTGTCCTGTGGACCAGCAGCTGTTCCCTGTGTCAGTACCTCCATGCTGGGGCAGTCGGCTTTGCTGCGGATCAGAGTTGTCGGGATGTCCGTGTCAGTGAACTCATCGTCCAGGTCCACCACGTACGCCATCCTGCCCGGCAGGAAGAGCTCGTTCCTCTCCACCAGGCCGGTCCGAAACACCACGCGGTAGATGTTCCTACCTGGGGTGGGGGGGGTGGGGGTTACACACATGATCCACACACATGATGAAACCAACATGTGACTAAGTGTGATCAGACTCACCCAGACGAGTTTTGAACTCAATCTTCTCCTCTGGCTCTACGTCTTTCCTGACAAAACAGAGGTCAAAGGTCAATGTCGGACAGAGGTCGGACAGGGGTCAAAGGTCGGACAGAGGATGATGTTTCATACTTTGCCTCTTTCTGGACTTTCTCCATCATGTCTTCTTCTTCTCTCTCTTTACTGGTGATCTCCGCTCTCACCTGTCAACGTTCAAAAGGCACAACCCTGATGTTTTATATTATATATTTATATGTTGTTAGCATCATATAAGAGTGGGTTAGGTTTTGTAACACAGCATTATTTATATTTTCTGTGCTGACCTTCTGCAGCAGAGCGAAGTCCAGACCTTTCACCAAGTGAGTATGTTCCATGTCACCTCCCAAGAACTTTGACTCCTGGATCAACTGCCGACGTTTCTCTGCAGCCGACTTATCTCTGAAAGAACCAAAACAAACTCGTCAGTAGTTAGCATTAGCAGGACTCACGCCCTAATGTGTTGGGTCCTACAGCTCTGTAGTTAGCTGTTCTGTTAGCATAGTTAGCATTAGCAATACTCACGCCTCAGTGGTGGGTCTTACAGCTCTGTAGTTAGCTGTTCTGTTAGCATAGTTAGCATTAGCAGTACTCACGCCTCAGTGGTGGGTCCTACAGCCCTGTAGTTAGCTGTTCTGTTAGCATTAGCAGTACTCACGCCTCAGCGGTGGGTCTTACAGCTCTGTAGTTAGCTGTGGTGTTAGTTTTATTGTGAAGGGTCACCCACGGATGTTTTGTTTTGGGAGCGTTGACTAGTTGTGAAAAAGTAAACGGGCATCATTGTCCTGATTGACCTGTTACCTCCAGTATAGGTGAATTAAACTCTTGACTACATTTATAATGGTTAATAGGAAGAGAGAGAGAGAGAGAGGTGTGTGTGTGTGTGTGTGTGTGTGTGTGTGTGTGTGTGTGTGTGTCAGCCGCTGCTTCTGGTCAGAAACAGAAAGTAAACAAGGATTTCTCTTCTGGCTGTGAACTCCTCTGATGGAGTTTTGGTTCGGTGTTGGTGGAAGAGGCTGTGACACCAGTTCCTCTTCACACACAGAACGTGACTCGTGAGAAGCAGGGTTGTGGGATCTCTTAGTTTTACAATTCGTACGGTTATGAAACTGTGGTTATCGTAAAACCAGTTAATCCCGACATCACTACTCTGTAGTTAGTCGTTCTGTTAGCTTAGTTAGCATTAGCAGTACTCACGCCTCCGCAGTGGGTCCTACAGCTCTGTAGTTAGCGGTGGTGCTGATCAGCTCCGTCTCTTCATAATCTTTGTTGACTCCATCTCGTCTCTCTCTTGCTCGATCTCTGTACTTCTCGGCCAGCTCTCGCTCTCGCTCCATCTCCTGCTGACGTAGCTTAGCATAGTAGCTATAACAAACAATAATACATGATTAATAACACAATCAACTGAAGGTCCTATTAGCCGAGTTCAGTTTGACCTGAAAATAACCTCCTCAGTAGGCCAACCCTCCACTCTGTAGGGGGAGCTGTGTTTCAATCGGGTTAGGGTTACATCATCACGCGAGTGACACTGGGCCTGCTCCACACTCACCTCTTCTTCTTCCTCCTCCTCGCAGCAGGATCCTCATCCTCATTGTAGTCCCTCGGCATCCTGGGAAACAAACAACGGATGAACCCATGACAAATCGAATGTACCTTCTGACAGCAGCAGAGCGTCAGCTGTGTTTCTGTTACTCACTCATGCTGTCGGGACTTGGAGGGCGGGGCTGAGGAAGGCGCCGCCCGCGGTGTCATCAGCAATTTCCTGAAGTCATCATTAGTCAGCTTGGACCTGAGGAGACACATGGTTGTGTTAACTCTCTCTCTCTCATACACACACACACACAAGGCGCCTTTACTTTGAAGTTCAACCTACCCAGGATATCTTTACATTATCAGGGTGAACTTAACCTAACAAACACAGGCTTAACGGTAACATGATGCTGGTTATCAACTCGTTAAGTCCACCCAGATTTCCCTGACATTTGATAAAAAATATATGACTTGACCACAATATAACAACGTGTGAACAAGATATATAACTCGGGGCCACAAGATCTGAATCTGTTGTTTACTTACAACAAGTGACGAAGCCTCTTGATGAGAAACGTTTGAATCCCATGATGTGGACTCTATAATGTTAAGTATTTAATAATATGGTTTCATAAGATAAAACTACTTAAAAGGTAGTAGACAGTCTGTGGTACTGTGAGCACTCTGCTCCTTCGGGTCAGGCTGGTTCTGTTGGTCCAGCAGCTAACAAAGGTTTATCCTCAGAGAAGAATCTAGATCCTTCAGAGCCTCAGAGCCTCACAATCCTCACCAGCTCCACAGATTCTCTAAGAACAATGATGGACACTCTGACATTTCTCCAGGAGGCTGCAGGAAAAGACCCAGAAAATGTCTAGAGACACTGATTCAGACATTTGTTCTCACATAGAGAACCTGCAGAGCCTGTTAGGAACATGTCAGAGCCCCCCCCCCCCCTCACACACACAGTTGAACTCACTGAGCTGCTGCTCGGTGCTCGTCCACCTCGTGGCCATCAGGAGCGAGAGGGTTGGAGTAACTTTCAGCTTAAAGAAAACAGAACGCATGTTAGAGACCGACAGCAGGGGGCGCTGATACACACACACACACACACACAAACAAACAAACAATAAAATATAAAGTGACTCGTAAGATTATTTGTCAATAATGACACGTGATAATAAATCTAATGATTCTGGATCCACACAGATTGAATATAAACTTTACTGATCCACAGACTGATTTGATTAAACCATGAATCATTAGACTGAAAGTGATGTTCCGTTCGTAGAAAGGTAACACGTTTACTTTACTATCGATAATATATTAATGATCGATGATCAGCTGCTCAGTTACTGTTGATCTCAGTTATGAAACCTTGAGATTCAACTGGAGAGAAAACATTTAAATTAAAGACTCGTTTCTCTTCTGTTCTTTCAGCTTCGTGTTTTTGTCGAAGAGAAATCAACACTAGCTGTTTACTGGCTCAGAGCTATGCTCAGCTAGTTGATGCTAACAGAACCCAACAAGTCCTGCAGTCTGATAAAGATCCGGTTTAGTTCCAGTCTAATTGTTTATATTCCGAATTAAACTTAAGCGTTTCTGCTGAGTGCAGCTAGCAGCTCAAAGCTAGCATCGCAGTGAGCGCATGCTAACGCCGCGTTGTGGTTTCTTGTGTGTGAAAGTGTTTCAGAATAAAACTCACTCTCCGGCATCTTCTGCGTCTTTTCCGCTTCACAGTGAGAAACTGGTTCTTCCTCCACAGACAAGGACCTCAACTAGCTCAGTTAGCTTTCGGCTAACAGCAGCGGCTCCCTGCGTCACTTCCTTTTCCGTAAGAGCTCATACACAGCGCCCCCCGCAGGAGGCCACGGTCACTGACACGTGGAAACCATACTCACGATTCAATGACGTCATGTAAACTTGTTTTTCAGATTATACGTCGCAAGGTGGAAAAACTTCTGCCATGATTTATCACGTTTTAAAAGATATGAGGACTTTTTAAATGCTCTGTATATATGAATATATCTCAATCACATTTTATATATAAAGCTCATATTCAGTTTCTCTCAATGATCTTCAGATGCAACATCCTGTTCTTAACCCTCAAGAGTAAAAGAACCAAAAATTGCAAGGTAAGAGTTTCTGTTCCTATGTAAAGCCTTGGGCTAAATTCAAGTTATTTATTATAGGACCTTTAAGAGGCACAAAAAGAGGGCTCTGTTTTTAACACCTTGCATTTATCGATATATGGATCAGAGCATGCACCTGAACTCTATGAAAAAAAACACATTTCAGTGAATCCTTCAGCCAATCAGAGTAGAGCTGTGCAGTAGTAGCTCGGAGGATATCAAAGACACAAAACTTGGTGTAAATGACCCCCGCCCAGATGTTCATCCTCCAGCTGCAGCACCTTTATGACAACACAACTCCCCCCCCCCCCTGCCATCAGAGGTGACTTCCTAAAACAACGAAAACCAGCGAAGTGAAACTATAAAATGAAGACACAGTGAGGTTAAATAATTAACATTTATTCAGATTAACACATTTACAGAGGAGTCCTGGACTGAACCATTTCAGTCAAGAGGGGGGATTCTGTGGTTTAGGTGGTTTTAGGCTGGACCAGCGTGTGCAGAGCTGAGGCCACCTGGTCAGCTGACATGTTGTCCACGGAGATGCTGCTCTCTTTTCCGAAATCTGAAAACAAAACACAAACATCAGTTTTATTGACCCATGCAGAAACATAACCGAGCTGACTCCGCCTCTAACTGAACCCTGAGAGTTGTCATCTCACCACTGAAACCATCAATGTCCCATGATGCCATGCGGTCAGACTCACCGTATCTGGCCCAGACTCGGGCCTGGACTCCCGAACACTCTCGGATCAGGATGGGGAATTCTGGGTTGACCTTCTTCAGCGTCACATAGTGCTGCTCCACAAAGTCTCTGTCAACACAGGAATCACCGTCAGAGCTGAGATCAGCAGTTAGCTGGTAGCAGTGTTCCCTTGCTCTACTGTTAGCAGTGTTCCCTCACCGTGCTGTTAGCAGTGTTCCCTCACCCTGCGGTTAGCAGTTAGCTGTGATCAGTCACTCTACTGTTAGCAGTTAGCTGTGTTCCCTCACTCTGCTGTTAGCAGTTAGCTGTGATCAGTCACTCTACTGTTAGCAGTTAGCTGTGTTCCCTCACTCTGCTGTTAGCAGTTAGCTGTGTTCCCTCACTCTGATGTTAGCAGTTAGCTGTGTTCAGTTACTCTGATGTTAGCAGTTACCAGTGTTCCCTTACTCTACTGTTAGCAGTTAGCTGTGTTCAGTTATTCTGCTGTTAGCAGTTACCAGTGTTCCCTTACTCTACTGTTAGCAGTTAGCTGTGTTCCCTCACTCTGCTGATACCAGTGTTCAGTCACTCTACTGTTAGCAGTTAGCTGTGTTTCCTCACTCTGCTGTTAGCAGTTAGCTGTGTTCCCTCACTCTGATGTTAGCAGTTAGCTGTGTTCAGTCACTCTACTGTTAGCAGTTAGCTGTGTTCCCTCACTCTGATGTTAGCAGTTAGCTGTGTTCCCTCACTCTGCTGTTAGCTGTGTTCACTCACTCTGCTGTTAGCAGTTAGCTGTGTTCCCTCACTCTGCTGTTAGCAGTTAGCTGTGTTCCCTCACTCTGATGTTAGCAGTTAGCTGTGTTCAGTCACTCTACTGTTAGCAGTTAGCTGCCGTCTCTATCCATGTTGCTCGGGCGGGTTGTGGCTGTGCTCGTCACGGCTCTCTCCGCCTCTACAGGCGGACTCGGAGCTCACCTGGCCCCCTTGCTGGCCGCGGAGGTCTGGCAGAGGTGCACACGGATCTCTCGGAGGTTCTGACTCAGTCTGGAGCTCAGACTTCTGACCGCAGCAGACGCCATCCTTACTTCCTGCTGAAGTCAAGGACGAGGCGAGGGTTCACGCAGCCCGGGGTTTATCCTGACAGGCACTGACTGGCAAGGGTTTTCCCCCCTGGTTTGTCTTGGCAGGCACCAACCCAGTTGTACATATCTATGAAGCCTGAGTCCAACTTCAGGAACGTCTCAAGAACGTCAAGGTCTGGATGACCCAGAACTTCTTACTTCTAAATTCAGACTGAGCTCATTGTTATTGTCCCTAAACATCTCAGAGAAACACTGTGGGACCAGATAGTTCCCTTGGTGTTAGTTTGTCCCCCAGCTCCACTACGAGGAACCTTCAGTTAGGACCAGGACATGTGACCCACATATAGAACAAGTCTCCAGGACAGCTTTCTTCCACCTGCACAGTATTATGAACATTAGGAACATCCTGTCTCAGAAGGAAGCTGAGAAACTCGTCTTTTGTTCCCTCTAGACTGGACCAGGGTAAGTCTTTATCATCAGGACGTCCCAGTGAGTCTGTGAGAAGCCTCCAGTTGGTCCAAGATGCTGCAGCACAAGAGCTGACAGGAACCAGAAGAGAACATCTCACTGCTCTGAGCTTCTCTGCACTGGCTCCCTGTGAAACTCAGAAATCAAGATCCTGCTCCTCACATAGAAAGATCTTAACAATCAAACCCTTCATATATCAAAGAGCTCAAAACACTGTCCTGTCCTAATAAATCATTGCACCCCCAAAACACAGGTTCTCTGGTGGTTCTAGAGTCTGTAAGAGCAGAACAGGAGGTAAGACCTTCAGCTACCAGGCTCCTCCAACTCTGGTTCAGAAGACAGACGTCGTCTCAACATTTATGGTTTAAAATGTTCCCGTGATAAATTTTATAGTAAGAGATACTCTCAGGTAAAACCAATGATTAAAGGTTTCTGTGTTTTTGTTGAAAATCTAGTTGAATGTACTTGGACCATGAACCTCACGGACAAAATCATAAAACAGAAGACGGACAGATCTCCTACAGTGAGTTTTGTCTTAAGTAATTAACAGAGGTTTATGAGTCGCAGCCATGTCATCAGCTGGAGGTAACTTTATTTAGAAACACAATTGTTTGGTACAAATATCAGGACAGCGAAATCCAGAGATACCTTCCACATGTGTCCATGATGACTCTGATTGGAGCAGAGAGGAAACAGGCGTAGACCTCAGGAAACGATGAGATGAGAACGTTGAAAGAACTTTGCTCTCCAGTCTGATTCAGTTTCTCGTTACAGTTTGATAGCGTCAGCAGAAAGTGAGAAGCTGTATATAAGACATTGTGAACACCAAAACCTATTTTAGTGTTTTTATGATCCGCTCATTTTACCATCACTCGTACTCTCTTTGCTCCTGTTCACTCTCTTCACACGATCCTGTCGTCGTTTCTCATTCAGAAGCTCCTGGATACGTTTGTTCTGTGTTCGCTCACGGACCGGTGGCATACGTGGGACAAAGTGGTTCTGCTGCCCCCTGGTGGCTTCCCTGTCCAGCCCCACGATCCGGTACGGGACCTCGTCCACTGAGTTCTTCTCCTTCTTTGTGATCGTGACGATGGAAGACGAAGACGTCGGCGCTGGTTCGGTTTCTGTCAGATTGAATTGATTTTGAAGGCTCCGCCCACCTGATGATGTTGCAGTGATGATGTCATCAGGATCCAACGAGGTTGCGGTGGGAAACTCGGGGACGGCAAACGTCCGGGTCAGCAGTGACTGTGGGCCATGAACCGTTGTCATGGGAGCTGTACTGGTAGTGGTGGTTTTCTTCTTGAATACATGTGGTGGAGCAGTTTTTCTTGGCCACCTTTTTGTTGTACTAGTACTAGTAGTAGCACTGGTAGTTGTGGTGGTGCTAGTAGAAGTAGTAGTAGTAGTTGGAACGATATCCAGGGACTCAGAGGGAACAGATGGATCCTCGTAGGATGAATACTCGTCATAATCATCGTACTCCACGTATATGAAGTCAGTGCTGCTCCTGCTGGACGGGGGAGGAGTCACGGTGAAGCTGTGAGGTGGAGTGCTGATGAAATGACTGGTGATGTCACTGCGGTCGGACCAGGTGGAGGAGGAAGCTGAGGTTATCGTCTCTGTGGTCGATACCCATGAGCTGTGCCAAAAAACACCAACGATTTCTCATTAAACAAGCAGTTACTCAGACTTCTTTGATTATATCTGACACTGAAAAGGATAAATCAGGTTTATCAGCCCATATAGACTTTGGGCCTTCTCTCTGCCCTCCCCCTTCTTCTTTTTTATTTTGTTCTGCTTTGGATCATTGACTTGTTCATAAAGCAAAACTAAACAGTTCAAGAAAGTGTTAACTGTAAGAGGCCTTTTATTTGACAAATTCATATGCAATTATAAAGAGAATAATACAAAAAAACTGCGTCTAGTTCATTTGTTGATATTTGACATGTTTTATTTGTTATGTTTTCACTGGTTTTATGTCGTCTGAGCCTCACTGACCTGTTGGCTGTCGGCAGGTTCTCACTGCTGAAGTTCCCCTCGCTGCAGGACTTGCAGCACATCTGCCGGTACCCAGTGATGGAGCAGTACCGACTCAACACCTCCATCCGGCAGAACACCGACCGGTCCCCTCGACAGCGCTGCCCTGGAGAGGACAGACTGTCAATCAGAACCCTCACTCAGAAAAGAAAGAGAATTAAATAACTGAAGTATCAACATGCTGTTGAGCGTACTACACTTATAATACTTTACAGAAGGAGCTCATCTGTGACATTTATTTTTGAAAAGACCTCAGGAAGAGGTGGAGTCCAATTTACTTTCTTATTGGTTCAGTGTGTAAGATTCAGGTGAAAGGATCTTTTGATAGAAAGTTAATATAAAATAATCCTAGTGAAGTTTTCCCTAGTGTGTTTCATCTAAATTGTACAAACAGTTTGTTCTTCACCCTAGAACTGGCTCTTTGTATTTGAATTCAAATACTTTATATTCAAATACTTTGTATTTAAAATACTCTACACAATATACACACTAATACACTATATTAACATCCTCTTTATGGAGGCAGCCATGTTTTTTACAGTAGCCCAGACTAGACGAACTAAACCTTTTTGAGTTTCTATGATAACTGAAGCTGCCACAAGTGGGGTCTCATGTTTGGAAGAGGAGGTGAGGTGGGGGGTGTTCAGCTGCAACATGACACCTCACCACTAGATGTCCCTACATTCTACATACTGAACCTTTAAGGCTCACTTATTCTGCTTTTACGTATGAAAAGAGACACGTTTGCTTCAAACGATTTAACCGTCACTCCTCCGAGGAAGAGGAGGAAGAGAAAGGTCTGGGGGGGGGGTACGTGTTTTACTAGACGAGATCTTTGGATCAGGAAAGTCCACATTGGACCTGGACAACCACTGGATGATGGCGTTCTTCTGGTTGCCTGCAGGGGCAAACAAACACAAACAATCAGCAAAGAAAACAGAGACTACAAACCCCAGAATCCTCCCTGGCCTTTTCAGTAAACAAATTTATACGATGTGATTGGTCGATGCCTACCATGGCAGGGTGGAGCTTGGCAGCTGCGGGTTGTGATTGGTTGAGGTACACTGCAGTTTCCAGTTGAGCTCTCAGGACTCGAACATGCGACTTGACGCTCCTGAGTCCCGTTTCCACAAGACACTGAGCACTAAAAGAAAGAATGACACTAATCAGACACTGACGTTCAGATTGGAACTTATTTATCAGTTCAGGATCGGAGGTTTCATCTTGATGAAGAAGAAAGTGAGGCCCTGGTGTGAGTCCTCGTACCGGTGTCCACGGCCCGGCTCTCCAGGCGGCAGGGCACGGGACACGGTTGCAGCTGCGTTTCACATCTGGTCGGTTGTCGCGACAGAGTTTGCTGTGTGCAAAGCGCTGCTGGAGCCGGCTGGGCTCCTGCTGGCAGCTCACCCAGCGACGCTGCCACCCAGTCTGACCACAGGAGGCGCTGCAGTCCTCCCAGTTCCCGGTCACCCAGCTGACAGGACAAACACATTTGATTGGATGAGAGGTTTTTATAATCTGTAATAACTGAGCTTGTGTTTTTTTTGTTTCAGCTGCTGTCACTGGTTTGAATGGAGTGAACTAAACAACCAGACGACCTGTCAACATGATGAAGCACACACAACCCAGCCATGTGTTGCCATGGTGACCTGTAACATGTTACCGTGGCGAGCTGCACTGGTCCGTGTTGCAGGGGCGGCTGATGGCTCTTGGTTTGTTGATGTTGGAGCAGAGCATCCTGTGAACCATTTTCCCATCGGCCTTCCTCCTGCAGCCGAACCTGGTGTACTGTTTCCCTGTCAACCAGAGGGATGTGTTACAGCACACGCGTGTTACCCCGGTGACCAGAAGAACAGGCGGTAGCCCATCACGTGTGTACCTCCTCCGCAGGGTTTGGAGCAGTGAGACCACTTCTTCAGCGCCCACTCGTAGAAGATGGTGTCCTCCTGCACCAGGTTGGACTCCAGCGAGGACCGGAGACGGTCCTGGATGATGTACTTATAGGATACTGTCACCTTTGAGTCGCCATAGGAACGGACCTGAAGCACAGTGGTTGGTTTTTAACGTGATCCAATATGGACACATTGAATTTGGATTTAATTGTCGACTGACCATAACCAGGACCCCGTATTTCAGTGGCCCAGTAGCTTGGACAGACTCCTGCTCCTCTGTGTTGTTGTACTCCCAGGCCACACCCTTCTCAATCACCACACGGGACCCTGGGAGTTCATCTTCATCATTGAGGAAGAGGTGACCCGTCTCCTGGTTCTTCACCGCTGGAGCATAAAAGAGAAAATAAGAAATTGCAAAGGACGTTAACGAAGGACCAAAGGAAGTGCACTTACCGAGGATGTGAGGAGTCCTTTTGAACTCCTGGATCAGCAGGTGTCGCGCCGCTTTAGGGATCTCAAGGATCTTCAGGTAACCTGGGTCAATGAAGCAGTGATCAATCACTCATCAATTAATCATCAAAACTCAAACAGAGACATTTTCATCCATCCATCCATCTTCTGCTTCTCTTTGTTTATGTCGAGGAGGTAGCAGACCAGGGTACCAGCCACACTTTCCAGTTCTTCCTGGGGGATGGAAAGGTGTTCCAAGGCCTGATGGGATATGTAGTCCCTTCAGCGAGTTCTTGGTTTCTTCCTGGTAGGGCATGCGAGGTAAATCTCCAACAGAAGGGACCCAGAAGGATCTTATCTAGATGTGCGAACCACCTCAACTTTCCCCTTTCGACATGAAGGACCAGCGGTGGCACTGCTCTCTCCGGATGTCTGAACTCTTCACCCAGTGGCTGAGCCCCCACAGAGGAAACTGCTTTTCAGCTGATTGTATTCATGGCCTCGTTCTTTCTGTCACTCTAGAGCTTGTAACAACAGATGAGGTTTGGAACCTAGATCGACCAATTGATCTAAAGCTTTGCAGACCAGCTCTAGAATAATGATGTGACTGGAACATGTGACTGGAACAATAAAGATGAGGCAACGGTACAATCCAGAGGTTAGTGGGGTGTAAGAAGGTATAGACTCGAACACTGAACCATAATGTGATGTCTAGTCTACTTCCTGTTTGTGTCACTCTGTTGTTTGTTGAGTACTTTGAGCTGTTCAGCCCCACACATAGCTAGCTCGTTAGCTACATCACTGCCACAAGGTGGAGTCTCATAATGTGACGGTCCAGTCGCACACTTATGATGTCATCGACCTTCAAAGGCAGTCTCTGAAGGAGGCAGAGCCTCAACTGAGACACACCTGGTTTCTTTGTGCTGCGCGTGAAGTTTCCTTTGATGATCCTGCAGCTGGAATTATCTCCTCCACAGACACCACATCTGTCCTCCTGCTGGTCAGAGGCAATCTGCCCATCACAACCCACATGCTGCAGGAGAGGAGGAGAAGAGGGGAGGAGGGGAGAGGAAGAGAGGAGGAGGAGGAGGAGAGGAGAAGAGGAGAAGAGGAGGAAAACCTAAATTTATTGTACATTTCAGGAAAGAAGCAAAATGAAAAACCACAAACTGGATCAGTCCCTGTTGAGACAGAGTTGGTCCATTAGCTTTAGCGGATGATAATGCTGAACTGTTCTACAGTGTGTATCTCGTTACGCTAAGTTAACTCATTCAAAAGTCAAGTAAACAACAATAAAGACCTCACACTCTCCTCCGACACACACGCTGTAGGCGTCGCTGTAGGAGCACGGTGTCCCATCATGCACCTCTCTGTTCATGGACACCACTGACGCTGTCTCCTCGGACTGACAGTACAGACGGCAGCGCTCGTCAGCTGCAGATGCACAGATTAAGTATGTGACAAACAACACAACGATGGAACACACACAGACACACACACACACACACACACACGTGTTTGTGTATAATGTGTGTATTTACGATCAGGATGTTGGTACGGCAGCCAGTGATGCTTCTTTCCATCATGTTCAAAAAATGGATTCCAGACTTTGCACTGATCCTCCCTGAAACACACACACACACACACACACACACACACACACACACACACACACACACACACACACACACACACACACACACTGACACTTTGTCATGTGAGACACAGCAGAACCCAGGGTTTGAGAACCTCCTGTGATCTCACCTGAAGTCCGTCAGGGGGGGACACTCCTCTTGGCTGCACAGCTGGAACTCGTAGCTGTTTCCGAGGCAGGTGCGCCCCCCGTTGGCTGGACTGAGAACAGAAACAGGCTAGTGTCTCTGATCGGTGCATCTGACCTTTGATGTCATAGATGATTGACAGCTCACTCACGCTGGGTTGTCACAGCGTCTGATCCGAAACCTGACCCCGCCCCCACAGGTCCTGGAGCAGCTGCCATACGAACTCCATGTTCCCCAGCCGCCATCTTGTCTCAGGAGGTCAGGGGTCAACTTCATACAGGAACCTTTAAAGCAGTGCTTCAACAAGAGACAGTTACCATGGAGACACATCATGTCATCCAAACTCAGTGTGCGTGTTTTGAACATTACACAATGTGTGTGTTTTGAAAATTACACAATGTGTTGCCTCTGGGGCAGATTAGGGTGGATCACAAGTGTAAGACCAGCGCCACCACCTGCTCCGAAAGGAAACCACGTTGTGTCCTAGAAAACTGACGTAATGATCATAAATTTCACTCCACTGCCAACGGGTTACCTTGGTTACTGGGTTTAAACCAGTAAAACCACTGCTGTGTTTTTACTTGTTTGTGTTTTTCACAAAATAAACGTGTACTTGTCGTATTTGACAAAGCACGATAAACTGCCACTGAAATCCCTTCAACCTGTGACGAGCGGCGTCTCCTCACCTTGCCCAGTCCGCACTGGGTTCCGTCCAGAGGCGGACCTTTCTTGGTCTTACAGAAAAACGGGCTGTTGTAGTCACTGCACCACAGCTGCTTACAGGGGTCATGAGTTGTGTACTAGAGACAAACACAAAGATGTTTGGAAAATGTCAAAATAAGATCCAATGATGAGCCTGTGCAAATATCAGTCACATGTTCGACTCCTGAAGATACAATGATCTGGACTATGTAAAATGTTTTCACATATGAACTGAACAACACACATGTTCTTGAGGTGTTCCTGACATGTTCCTCACATGTTCTGCTGGTTCTGTATGTGACAACAAATGTCTGAGTCAGTGTCTCCGGACATGTTCTGGATCTTCTCCTGCAGCCTCCTGGTAACATGTGTGTAACATGTCAGAGTGAGTCCATGTGAGGAACCAGCAGGACAATGTGTGGAAGCTTCCCAGAGAGCGAGTGGACGTGTTGATGAGGTTTCTAACACGTGACGTGAAACTGGAAGAACATAAACATCTCAGGATGAAGAAGAGGAGCCGGACACGTAGAAGACGAAGACGTCAAGTTGGAGACACGAGGAGATTCCAGATCTTTTGTTGTGAATCTTCTCAGATTGTGTTAAGTGGTAAATGTCTGTATTTGATCATTTTCAGTCTTTTACAGTTTCTATCATTCACATGTTTTTTCAATGTGAAGGAACAATTTGGTTTCAGTAACTTGCTCAAGGACACTTCAACATACGGGATTGAACCGACAACCTTTTTCAGTTAGAGGGCAGTCGCTCTTTCCCCAGTCAGCCACTTTTGAATTATGTTTTAACAGCGTCTCTGAAACAATTGTTTATAAGTCTATAACTTCAGTCTATATGTATACACACATATATATATATGTATATATATGTATATACTAGGGATGCACCGATATGGAAATTCTTGGCCGATACCGATATTTAAAATAACAATCTGGCCGATAGCCGATACCGATATTTGTTTATTTAGGGCCCGAGCACCGAATGGTGAGAGGCCCTATTGAATCTGTAAGGTTTTTTATTATTAGGGCCCGAGCACCGAATGGTGAGAGGCCCTATTGAATCTGTAAGGATTTTTATTATTATTATTAGGGCCCGAGCACCGAAATCGGTGGGAGGCCCTATTGAAATTGAAATGATTATTATTATTATTATTATTATTATTTTTCTTAGCTTAAATGAATTGGCTTTTTGAGGGCTTTAATGTGCTCAAAAAGTTGTAGGAGTTTGCAGTAAATTCGAAGGCGGCGAAAATTTACGTATTCTGGAGTATTTTGAAAAGGGCGTGGCAAAATGGCTCAAGAGCGCCACCTACGGAAAAGCCCCTCATTTAGCATTCACCGATCCTCAAAAAAAACAAAGACTATTGTGTATCATGACTAGATGCACAAAAAACTCCATCAGTGCATTATGAATAACGCAACAGGAAGCCCGCCAGTTTGACTTTAGTGGCCATTTTGGTCATATTCGATATTTTTTGTTTTAAGTACTCCTCCTACAGCTTTCATCAAATCAACTTACAATTTAGACGATCGTCATCACAACAAAATGGAGATCTAAAGTTATTGAAGGATTAAGTTTTAGCAAAACCGTCTGACCGTGGTGTGGCCTCAAAGTTTGATTAAACGCCATCAAAACACGGGCTCCTGTATCTTGGACATATTTTGTCCAATCGAGTCCAAACTATACACATAAGACAAGAGTTGCGACCTGAAGACATCGGTACAGAAATCGTGACTTAAAATCACAGCGTCCCCTGGTGGCAACAGCAAATGTCTTGTTTTTCTATGTGTTACAGTTTGATTCACTACTCGTAGGGCCTTCATTAAATCAACGTAAAAATTTGATGCATGTGTTCAAAACAAGATGAAGATCTAAAGTTAACGAAATTGCAACTTTTCATAATACTGTGTGACCGTGGTGTGGCTTCCAG
The DNA here is from genome assembly GCF_947347685.1 of Pleuronectes platessa. NCBI lineage: Eukaryota > Metazoa > Chordata > Actinopteri > Pleuronectiformes > Pleuronectidae > Pleuronectes > Pleuronectes platessa. Next base: position 169,069 of record NC_070640.1, on the reverse strand, counting down.
TTTGAGGTATGAAAACATCTATATCTGGCAGATGTGCTGCAATATTTAGTCACTAGATGGCAGTGTCAGACCATAGTTTGTGTTATCTATGCATTAACAGACTGTGTTTACAGGGTGGCCAACTTTAGAGGAGAATTAAACCTTTTACAGCATTGCTCAAACTTTGGTTTTAGTCTCAATCGCTAAGTTCTTCCTTCATGACAACTCTGAGGGGGGTAAATTTGTTTTTAACTTCCTTGTTTAAGCGATATAGATGTTTGAAATTCACGTGACGCCACAGTGTAAGCTGTGCTGTGTGTTGTGAGTTCGGCTTTAACCAGGTACAAGTGAACGCCTCATGAAATGGCTTACACCCACATACCCAGTAAATTACACACTTTGATGTTCTGCTCCTTCTCCTGACGGTCACTGTAACGATGTCTGCGCCTCCGTTTCTGTTGTAAGTCACGTTAAGTATTTTATTTCGATGTGATTCGCAGGGTGCCTTTGAATCAGCCGTGATAGCTAAGGGACGCTAATCCGAGAGCTACATACCAGCTCAGTGTATATCAACGGGTTCGATGCGAATGCCAGCTGTTACCGAAACAACCGCCATGAACCCAGGTCCACCAAGCAGAGATAAGCGTTCGTTTATAAGGATGAATCTGAGACAGGAGACTGTGTGTCGGCTTCTTTTTCGCTAGCGCCGGAGGCTAACTAGCTCGCTAACAAGCAAGCTAACAATATCTTCGCATGGGTGCAGTAACTGTTCTTCGACTCGATTGGGGTTATTACCGACAAACACCGACATGAAACGACATGAGCGGGTCCACCCAGCAGATATAAGCGTTACTTTATGCGGATGACTCTGAGACAGGAGACTGTGTGTCGGCTTGTAAGTTAGTTTCGCTAGCGGGCTAGCGATGCTAACTGAAACCTGAGAAACCTGAGTGTTTAAAGTCACATCTGCATTGCAAGAGCAGCTGTTCAAAGGAGCAGTACGTGTCCTAAAGCTCTTTCTTCAGAGTAGTGTTGTAACGTGTTACAGTGAAAAGTAACCGTGTCTCCCACCTTCAGTATTTAAATCGTTAATCTCAGACAGACTTCACTGAATTCTTTTGTTAAATATGAGTAAATCATAGCCTTGTAACTTTACTAGAACAGACAGTGTCATACAGAATTGTAGGCTAATATGCACTACCTATTTCCTAAGCTGAAATGATTATGATCTGATTAACTTTGAATTAATATTTTATTATTACCATGTAAAAGTCTGTTAAGCAGATAACATGGCACATGTATGACTTAACATATCTGTGTATTTGTGTTCAATGTTCCTCTAGGATGTCCAGCGTGAGACACAACTTGAATCCAACCAGACTGAACACTGACTCCAGGTACAGACCTGTTTTCATTACTTAGAAAGTATTGCACATAATACATAATGTGTTAAATTATAATGCAATACTTTTAATGTGAAATAGCTCCATACTAAACATTCATTGTCATGGTAGTGCACGTTTTAATCCAAAAGCATATTCAAATACATAGTTGAATATCCACCGAAAATAAGAATACACACTTTGTTCATATGTAACTCTTTCTCTATAATTATGACATACTTTCATGTTTCCTATCATTTCATTAGGGACGGACGAGCCTGAAGGACACAGCTGTGATGATCATGTTCTGTCTCTTATGACAAAGCAGAAATATAAAACACTGGGTTCTTATCTAAAGTGTATCAAATCAGATCTCCACCATGTTGCTGCTGAGGACATCAGGTGCTGCAGTTCTTCATCTATGAAGATGAAAAAACTCACTGTTAAAGAATGTTTTGTGTTGTGTATGAAGCACAGCAGATTTCAGATAGAACCGTTGTACTGTGGTCTGGGTTTGTATCCTAATGGTTAAATGCACATATTTTAAGTCGCTTTTGATAAAAGTACTGAAAGAAATACAACATTGTAAAAATAGATAAAATGTCTTTCTACCTCATCTGTAATATTCAAGGTGATAATCTCCCACAGAGCTATTGATAACAGTCCACATCAAGTCTCTCCACTTCCCTCGGTGTGAAAACATAATTATATAATTAATTTGAGAACTGTTTACAACACTTATGTGTGGAGATTATACTCATATCTAAACTGTCATATTCACTGTAAAACTCCATGACAGGCTAAATAAACGCGTTGGGAATAGTAATGGTGGATATAATATATTGTAACTTTACTAGAACAGACAGTGTTCATAGAGAATTTGAAAATGATGTACACTACCTATTTCCTAAGATGAAATGATTATGATCTGATTATTTTTATGTTTCCTCTCATTTTATTAGGGACGGACGAGCCTGAAGGACACAGCTGTGATGACCAATTGACCATGTTTTGTCTCTTATGGCAAAGCAGAAATATTAAACACTGGGTTCTTATCTAAAGTCTATCAAATCAGAAAGCAAAAGATACACATTGTTGTAATAAGTTTCTATTATTTTAACCAACCATAATAAAGATAGAAATGAATTGTTATCCATGACAATGAGCAATGACTGTTACCACTAAACAGTTGCAGGCCATCTCTATTTAAGGGAGGAATTTAGAAGTGTTGTGTAGCTTCTGATGATGATGCAGTCGTCCACGTGTTGACCACCATGTTGCTGCTGACGACGTCAGGTGCTGCAGTTCCTCATCTATAAAGAGAAGAAACGCACTGTTAAAGAATGTTTTGAGTTGTGTATGAAGCACAACAGATTTCAGATAGAACCGTTGTACTGTGGTCTGGGTTTGTATCCTAATGGTTAAATGCACATATTTTAAGTCGCTTTTGATAAAAGTACTGAAAGAAATACAACATTGTAAAAATAGATAAAATGTCTTTCTACCTCATCTGTAATATTCAAGGTGATGATCTCCCACAGAGCTATTGATAACAGTCCACATCAAGTCTCTCCACTACCCTCGGTTTGAAAACATAATTATATAATTAATTTGAGAACTGTTTACAACACTGATGTGTGGAGATTATAATCATATCTAAACTGTCATATTCACTTTAAAACTCCATGACAGGCTAAATAAACGCGGTGGGAATAGTAATGGTGGATATACCAGCCTTCAACAGAATAATGGTGAAACATAGTTACTATCACATGCAACTTACATGTGTAGCATATTGATATTAACTTATTATAATAAAACATAAAGTCTCAACCAAACATACGACCCTGCAGCTAACTTGCTTCAATCTGTTCATTAGACGTGTTAAATAAACGGTAACTTTTATAACAGTTTTATATTAAAAAAGCCTTGCGGCATGTAAGCATATGATGATAGATAAAGCAATAGGTTTTGTTGTAGTATAGTTTCAAGGTTACTTACCTCTAGTTCATAGAGCCTCCTGCTGGCTACAGTAAGTGAAGCGATAGTCCTTGCCGCAGTGCCCAAACGCATGCAACGCAGAGACGAGCGCTTCTCATTGAACGTTCTCTCTTCACCGACCGCAACAGACTTGAAATTGCCTGTGCTCGGGCCCGTTAGTGCTACAACGTAGCCCTAGTTATTAGGGCCCGAGCACCGAATGGTGAGAGGCCCTATTGAAATTGTAGGCATTATTCTTATTATTATTATTCTTATTATTCTCCGAACAATGAATTGGCTTTTTGAGGGCTTCAACGTGCTCAAAAAGTTTTTAAACTTTCCAGTAAATTAGAGAGTGGTGAAAATTTACGTAATCTGGAGTATTTGGAAATGGGCGTGGCAAAATGGCTCAACAGCGCCCCCTGGAACCAGCCCCTAGGTTTCCACATAAGCGATTTTCACCAAAATCTAGACACTGGTGTAACATGAATAATCATAGAAAAAAGTCTCTTGGAGCATTATGAAAAACGCAACAGGAAGCCCGCCATTTTGGATTTAGTGGCCATTTTGGCCAAATTCCACATTTTTAGTTTAATGTACTTGTCGTAGAGCTTTCATCAGATCAACTTAAAAATTAGACGCGTGTCATCACAACAAGATGGAGATAAAAAATGATTGAGGGATTTTTTTTTTATCACACCGTGTGACCGTGGCATGGCGTTAAAAATTGGTTACACGCCATCAAAACACGGGCATCTGTATCTCGGACATACATGTTCCAATCAAGTCCAAACTAGACATGTAAGACAATAGTCCCCGCCTGATGACATCTATGCATAAATGATGACTTAAAACCGCAGCGCCCCCTGGTGGCAACAGGAAATGTCTTGTTTTTTGCTTGTCTTACACTTGGATGAATTTCTCCTCATCCACTGACCTCAACCATGTCAAACTGTATCAAATGGGTCCCAAGACATTGACAATGAAGACATAAGATTACCGTGACTTTTCGTCAAACGCCATATGAATGGCGTGGCATTAAAGTTCATCAACTCGCCGTGAAACACGAAATTGCTGTAACTTCAGTGTTCATGATTCTATCTCTCTCAAACTACATGTGTGTAACAACAGCCCCCCCCTGAAGATATTCATATGGTTTTAAGAAATGGGCGTGGCAAAAAAACTGACCAGCGCCCCCTATAGGGCAACCCCGGCACTACGATGGCCGACATTTATACAAATCTATCGGGACATGTGTCGTTTCATAACAAACAAAAAAATATCTTGGATAGGTATGCTTGACCAAACAGGGAGGCCGCCATTTTGGATTAAGTGGCCATTTTTTTTCCATATTCCACATTTTTACTTGATGCACTTGTCCCAGGGCTTTCATCAGATTAACTTCAAATTAAGATCAGTGCCATCACAACAAGATGGAGATAAAAAGTGATTAAGAGATTGACCTTTCGTCACACCGTGTGACCGTGGCGTGGCGTCTTGAGTTTGATTAAACGCCATCAAAACACGAGGTTCTGTATCTCGGACATACATTGTCCAATCGAGTCCAAACTAGACATGTAAGACAAGGGTGCCATCCTGATGACATCTACACAGAAATTATGACTTGAAATTACAGCGCCCCCTGGTGGCTACAGGAAGTGACATGTTTTATACTTTGATGAACTGCTCCTGGCTGCTTTAAGATATACAGCTCAAATGAGCTCAGTCAAGTCATTGAATCAAGGTCAGAATTGTGACATTTCCTCAAACCATGTAAACATTGATGTTTGGCGAAGGATCATCCTTCGCCAAAGGACACGATGTTTTCATAAGTCCACTGTGCATTGTCCTATCACTACCAAACTTCTGTCACATGATAAGAGTACAAGCCTGAACAGCTCTATGTGTCAATATTTCCTCAGTGTCATAGCGCCACCTACTGATTCGCCAGGAAACAGGAAGTACTTTGTTAATCCACTCTGCATTATCCAACCGGCTCCAAACTACTGACCTATGATCACAATACTAATCTGAACAGCTCCACATATAAATATTAGTTCAGGGTCATAGCGCCACCTACTGATCAGTGTGAATATTAAGTTGTGTTAACATTGTCCGATTGACACAAAATTGCTCACGCTACATCAGAGCGCCTACATGAACAGATATATATGTCTGTGCGTAATAATAGTGATGGCGCCACCTACTGGCAAACCTACTGCCGCAGAGCGCAAAACGCATTTAACGTGGAGAAGTGCATGCTCGATCGATGATGTGCGCTTGGTCATCGATCGCTCTCTCCACCGACCGCAACAGGCTTCAACGTGCGGGTGCTCGGGCCCGCAAGTGCTACAACGTAGCCCTAGTTATTATTATTTCCCTTTGGGGGGCTTTTTCAGGGTCTAGACATGCTCAAAAAGTTATGAAACTTTGCAGGAAATTCAAGGTCTGCGGATATTTTAGTATTCTGGAGTAATTGGAATTGGGCGTGGCAAAATGGCTCTACAGCGCCCCCTGGAACCAGCCCCTAGGTTTCCACATAACGGATTTTCATCAAAATCTGGATATAGGTGTATCGTGACCAGTCATGAAAAAAAGTCTCATGGAGCATTATGAAAAACGCAACAGGAAGTCCGCCATTTTGCTTTTAGTGGCCATTTTGGCAATATCCCACATTTTTACTTTTACGTACTTGTCCCAGGGCTTTCATCAGATCAACTTCAAATTCAGATGAGTGTCATCACAACAAGATGGAGATAAAAAATGATTGAGGGATTTTTTTTTTATCACACCGTGTGACCGTGGCATGGCGTTAAAAATTGGTTACACGCCATCAAAACACGGGCATCTGTATCTCGGACATACATGTTCCAATCAAGTCCAAACTAGACATGTAAGACAATAGTCCCCGCCTGATGACATCTATGCATAAATGATGACTTAAAACCGCAGCGCCCCCTGGTGGCAACAGGAAATGTCTTGTTTTTTGCTTGTCTTACACTTGGATGAATTTCTCCTCATCCACTGACCTCAACCATGTCAAACTGTATCAAATGGGTCCCAAGACATTGACAATGAAGACATAAGATTACCGTGACTTTTCGTCAAACGCCATATGAATGGCGTGGCATTAAAGTTCATCAACTCGCCGTGAAACACGAAATTGCTGTAACTTCAGTGTTCATGATTCTATCTCTCTCAAACTACATGTGTGTAACAACAGCCCCCCCCTGAAGATATTCATATGGTTTTAAGAAATGGGCGTGGCAAAAAAACTGACCAGCGCCCCCTATAGGGCAACCCCGGCACTACGATGGCCGACATTTATACAAATCTATCGGGACATGTGTCGTTTCATAACAAACAAAAAAATATCTTGGATAGGTATGCTTGACCAAACAGGGAGGCCGCCATTTTGGATTAAGTGGCCATTTTTTTTCCATATTCCACATTTTTACTTGATGCACTTGTCCCAGGGCTTTCATCAGATTAACTTCAAATTAAGATCAGTGCCATCACAACAAGATGGAGATAAAAAGTGATTAAGAGATTGACCTTTCGTCACACCGTGTGACCGTGGCGTGGCGTCTTGAGTTTGATTAAACGCCATCAAAACACGAGGTTCTGTATCTCGGACATACATTGTCCAATCGAGTCCAAACTAGACATGTAAGACAAGGGTGCCATCCTGATGACATCTACACAGAAATTATGACTTGAAATTACAGCGCCCCCTGGTGGCTACAGGAAGTGACATGTTTTATACTTTGATGAACTGCTCCTGGCTGATTTACAATATACAGCTCAAATCAGATCAGTCAAGTCATTAGATCATGGTCAGAATTGTGACGTTTCCTCAAACCGTGTAAACATTGATGTGCGGCGAAGGATTTTCCTTCGCCAAAGGACACGATGTTATCATAACTCCACTGTGCATTGTCCTATCACTACCAAACTTCTGTCACATGATAAGAGTACAAGCCTGAACAGCTCTATGTGTCAATATTTCCTCAGTGTCATAGCGCCACCTACTGATTATCCATGAAACAGGAAGTACTTTGTTAATCCACACTGCCTTATCCAAAACCAAGATGGCGCCACGAACGGCTGCCACGGTGTGTTGGTGCGCACTTCTGTGTTTGTTTTTAGTATTTAATTCTGTTAATTGCGACCCAACTCGGATTACTTTCACGATGGACGAGCTTCTTAACATCAGGGACACAACACCATCTGATTTATGTCCCAACTTTCTCGCATCTTCCGTGGATTTAGTTGATTTACTGGTCAAAGGTGCGGTGCTCCTCGGCCACGCAGCGAGACTGAGGCGGAGACGGAGAGGAAAGCGCGCTGGGGCTCTGGTGCGCTTCAGGGAGAGAGGATTTCGCTCATCACTCCCGTGCATTCTCCTCTCTAATGTCCGCTCGCTGTGCAATAAGATGGACGAACTGCGCCTTCTCATCCGGACAAATAGAGACTTCTCCCTCTCTTCTGTATTCTGTTTTACTGAATCGTGGCTGACCGAAGCCACACCGGACTCCGCCGCACAGCTGACCGGCTTTCAGCTGTTACGCGCGGACCGCGACCCGATCCTCTCACGCAAGGCAAAAGGCGGAGGGATTTGTTTTTATATAAACCAGGGCTGGTGCAGCGACGTGAAAGTCATTTTACAGTCCTGTTCTCCGGACCTGGAAACTTTTTTCATCACCTGCAGACCGTTCTACTCTCCCCGGGAATTCACCTCTTTCATCCTGGCTGGAGTCTACATCCCCCCGCAAGCTGACGTGCGCGAGGCTCAACGACAACTCGCTGAGCAGATACTGGGAGTGGAGAGAAGGAGAGAGAACACATATTCCCCCGTTATTGTCCTTGGGGACTTTAATAAGGGGAACTTATCTCAGGAGCTCCCAAAATATAAACAGTTAATTAAATGCCCGACCAGGGGGGAGAACACCCTGGATCACTGCTACAGCACCATCAGCAAGGCTTATCATGCAGTCTCCCGCGCTGCCCTGGGTCTGTCCGACCACGCTCTCATTCACCTGATCCCGGCTTACAGACAGAAACTCAAGATTTCTAAACCTGCTGTGCTGAGATCAAAGAACTGGAGCAGCAGAGAAGCTGTGGAGGAGCTGCGTGACTGCCTTGAAAACACAGACTGGGACATTTTTAGAACTGCCACTTACAGCCTGGACGAATATACAGATGCTGTGACGTCCTACATCAGCTTCTGTGAAGACCGATGTATTCCAACACGCACCAGGGTGTGTTATAACAACGACAAGCCCTGGTTCACAGCAAAACTCAAACAGCTTCGTTTGGAGAAAGAGGTGGCCTTCAAGAGTGGGGACATGGATAGGTTCAGACTAATTAAATACTCGTTTGGCAAGGAGATTAAGGAGGCCAAACGACTGTATTCAAAGAAGCTGGAACAACAGTTTGCAGCCAACGACTCCTCGTCAGTCTGGAAAGGCCTTCGGGTGATCACCGGCTGCAAGACCAAATCCCCCCACTCTGTGGAAGACTTGAGACTTGCCAACGATCTGAATGACTTTTATTGTAGATTCGATAGACCCTCTCAAACCCCCCCCGCATCTATCACACCTCTTCTCCCCAGCCTGGACAAAGACACTAGCCCCCCCCACAAAATGGCCCCAGACTGCCCCATCACCTCCATCCCCCCCTTCACACCTCTCTCAATTCAGGAGAGAGATGTAAATAAGCTCCTGAAGAAACTGAACCCCCGCAAGGCAGCTGGACCAGACGCTGTCTCCCCCTCTACACTGAGGCACTGTGCGGATCAGCTTTCTCCATTGTTCACGGACATTTTCAACACCTCACTGGCTGAATGTGTTGTACCCGCCTGCCTGAAAACATCCACCATCATCCCCGTTCCCAAGAAGCAGAGGATCACAGGCCTTAATGACTACAGACCAGTCGCCCTGACCTCTGTAGTAATGAAGACCTTCGAGCGACTCGTGCTGACCCACCTCAAAACTATAACCAACCACCTCCTCGACCCGCTGCAGTTTGCCTACAGAGCCAACAGGTCCGTAGACGATGCAGTCAACATGGGACTCCACTTCATCCTCCAGCACCTCGACTCCCCCAGCACCTACGCCAGGATCTTGTTTGTGGACTTCAGCTCCGCATTCAACACCATCTCTCCAGCTCTTCTCCGGGACAAGCTGACCCAGCTGAGCGTGCCTGACCCCACCTGCAGGTGGATCACCAACTTCCTGACCGACAGGAAGCAGCGCGTGAGGCTGGGGAAGCTTGTCTCTGACACCCGGACCATCAGCACTGGAGCCCCTCAAGGTTGTGTGCTCTCTCCTCTCCTCTTCTCCCTCTACACCAACAACTGCACCTCCAGCCATCCCTCTGTCAAACTCCTGAAGTTTGCCGACGACACCACCCTTATTGGATTAATTTCCAATGGGGACGAGGCCGCCTACAGAGAGGAAGTTAACAGCCTGGCTTCCTGGTGCAGCCAGAACCACCTGGAGCTGAACGCTTCAAAAACTGTAGAGATGGTGGCAGACTTCAGGAGGAGCCCAGCCCAAACCGCCCCCCTCACCATGTGCGACTCCCCAGTTAAAACAGTGGAGTCATTCAGATTCCTGGGGACGATCATAGCACAGGACCTGAGGTGGACGGAGAACATCACCTCCATCACCAAGAAGGCCCAGCAGAGGATGTTCTTCCTGCGGCAACTGAGGAAATTCAGCATGCCGCGGAAAGTGATGGTCGAGTTCTACACAGCCATCATTGAGTCCATCCTCACCTCATCCATCACCGTTTGGTTCGCTGCCTCCACTGCCAAGGACAAGGGCAGACTGCAGCGGATCATTCGGTCAGCTGAGAAGGTCATCGGCTGTGACCTGCCGGCTCTCCTAGACCTGTTCCACTCCAGGACCAGAAAGAGAGCAGGCAAGATCATCGCTGATCCTTCCCATCCCGGTCACCACCTGTTCCAGAGACTTCCATCTGGGAAAAGGTTCCGGGCCGTCAGGACTAAAACCTCGCGTCACCTGAACAGCTTTTTCCCCATGGCAGTGGGGCTCACAAACAAGCCCCCCCCATCACACTGACTCTGCTGACCCCCCCCCCCCCCACCCTCGCACATAATTTATAACACTACATTATTGGCACTACCACCAATCTTTGCACCTTAAAACCGCACAAAACACATTTACTGTATATATTATTTTTTCGATATTGTTGTTTTTTATATTGATGTTTATATTGCTCTATATTGTTGTTTTTATATTGTTGTTTGTAAAGTGCACCAACCACACCAAGGCAATTTCCTGTATGTGAAAATATACAAGGCAATAAAAAGAATTCTGATTCTGATTCTGATTCTGATTCCAACCGGCTCCAAACTTCTGACCTATGATCACAATCCTGATCTGAACAGCTCCATATATAAACATTAGTTCAGGGTCATAGCGCCACCTACTGATCAGTGTGAAAATTACATTGTGGTAAAATTTTCCAATTGACACGAAACTGCTCACGCTACATCAGAGCGGCTACTTGAACAGATCTATAAGTCTGTGTGTAATAATAGTGATGGCGCCACCTACTGGCAAACCTACTGCCGCAGAGCGCAAAACGCATGCAACGTGGAGAAGTGCATGCTCGATCGATGATGTGCGCTTGGTCATCGATCGCTCTCTCCACCGACCGCAACAGGCTTCAACGTGCGGGTGCTCGGGCCCGCAAGTGCTACAACGTAGCCCTAGTTTCTTTTTGTTGTTATTCATTCACCCTTTTGTGCCAGAAAAATAATTTATCATTATTTAAAAAGCACTATTTAAAAAAAATTCAGCCCTTCATCACTCTTATCTTTTAATGAGCACAGATTGAATCAGATTTATGAAACAATCTTTGATTTAACTAAACTTTATTTAACAGAGACATATTATGCCCATTTTACCGCAAGTTGAAATGGTTCCTTGGGATCTTAATGAAATGTCTGTAACATATTTTGGTCAAAATACCACAAGGATAATTTAAAACAGCCCTGTTAAAGTATCTTTATAGAGAACGCTCTTCTCATTGATTTACGGTAGCAGTATTGCCCGTTTATTAGATGTGTTACGGCTTCTGTGTGTATGACGTATGTTGTCAGTTCCCTTGTTACCTGTGCATGAGACGGATGAATAGAGCCGGTGCACATGAGAATAAAGTACTTAAACAGACGCTACGCTCATACTTTTTACACCAAGTTACACTTCGTGAGTCAAGATAACTTAACAAGCCCTCCTCAGTTTGACCTGTTTTGAGTGTCGGGCAGAAATCACATCGCGTCAACACCCACCGTGGCCCTTCACGATGCTTGTTTTAATTAAACAGTCGGATTCCCCTGGTCCACACCAGTTCTCAGTCAGCTGCTAGGCGCCAGCCGGAGGGTTCCCCCAGCGGTCGCCGTAGCTGAGGTGATCCGCGAGAAGGGCCCGACACGCGTCCAGAGTGGCCGCCGCTGACCGCGTACCCGGTCCCCTCCAACGGCCCGCCTTCCGCGCCGGCGCCGTGAGGTGCCACCGGATGAGGACCTCCCGGTGCCGCACACTGAGCCTCCGGCGGCGGAGAGGAGGGCGACGGAGCGACTGCTCCCCCAGCCGCGGCACGTGCCCAGCGGTTTTACCACAAATATGAACATCGGCCAATGATATCGGTGAAAGTCAAGTTTATTACCGATAAGCCGATATCAGTAAACGAGGCGAATATCGGCCGCTACCGATGTTCGGCCGATAAATCGGTGCATCCCTAGTATATACATATATATACATATATATACAGACGGACTCACTGCAGTACAAAGACTGTATCCTGGTCCAAAGTCGAAGCGACACTGTTGGTCCATCGAGTACTGGAAACCCGGCAACTGAGGCAGAGCCGGCCAATCATGGTTAAATGGGTCGTCACGGAGACAGTCGTAGGTACTACAGGAAGAGACAGGACACAGATGTATAAACACAATCATTGACTTTATATAAACACAATCATTGACTGTATATAAACACAATCATTGACTTTATATAAACACAATCATTGACTGTATATAAACACAATCATTGACTTTATATAAACACAATCATTGACTTTATATAAACACAATCATTGACTTTATATAAACACAATCATTGACTGTATATAAACACAATCATTGACTTTATATAAACACAATCATTGACTGTATATAAACACAATCATTGACTTTATATAAACACAATCATTGACTTTATATAAACACAATCATTGACTTTATATAAACACAATCATTGACTGTATGTAAACACAATCATTGACTGTATGTAAATATGATCAGTGACTGTATATGAACACAATCATTGACTGTATATAAACACAATCATTGACTTTATATAAACACAATCATTGACTGTATGTAAACACAATCATTGACTGTATATAAACACAATCATTGACTTTATATAAACACAATCATTGACTGTATATAAACACAATCATTGACTGTATATGAACACAATCATTGACTTTATATAAACACAATCATTGACTGTATGTAAACACAATCATTGACTGTATATAAACACAATCATTGACTGTATATAAACACAATCATTGACTGTATGTAAATATGATCAGTGACTGTATATAAACACAATCATTGACTTTATATAAACACAATCATTGACTGTATGTAAACACAATCATTGACTGTATATAAACACAATCATTGACTGTATATGAACACAATCATTGACTTTATATAAACACAATCATTGACTGTATGTAAACACAATCATTGACTGTATATAAACACAATCATTGACTGTATATAAACACAATCATTGACTGTATATGAACACAATCATTGACTGTATGTAAAGACGAGTTATATAGTGAGTTATAGCCTCACTTCAGGTATTGATGAAGTTCCCTCCAGCTGCATCTGGACCAATGATATCGATGGAACGAGGCCTGGACCCGTGGAGACATGATGCTGCCCAACAGAACGTCATCATCACAGCTGTTCACCTCCCCGTCATGTTCCATCCCCAGCCTGAAGACAGACAGACAGGTGGAGAGAGAGACAGGTCATGGAGACAGTTTTCTATACTTTGAAAATAAAGTTTAGTTCTACACATTATGTTAATGTCAAGTTAGTTTCTGCACCTGGGTCATTTTGTCAAGTTTTGTGTTTGTTGTTTGTGTGTTTGTTGTGTGTTGTTGTGTTGTGTGTTATTTTGTGTTTATGTTTGTTGCGTTGTGTGTTTGTGTGTCTCACACATGTCCTGTTTCATGTGCGGCTACAAAGGCAGAGGAAAATCCATCCTCCAAGACGAGGACACAACTCCGATGTAATTGACACATTCCTTTAACCGGAGCATAACCTGAGGACAAAGGTCAGGGGTCAGAGGTCAGAGGGCCGGGGGTCATCAGGGGTTAATATGAGGAGAACTTGTGGTGGTAGCGGTCGTACCCTGCATGCCAGAGGGGCCGAACTCCTGCCTGGTCAGGTAGATGGTGTGGTCGTGCTGCTCGGCGTGACTCTGCTCCCTCTGCTGGAGATAGGACCAACCACAGACGTTCTCCAGGCTCTTCTGAGGGTTCCCCACGGAGATCAGCTCCTGAGACTGACCAAGCAAAACCTGCTGTTACTCACTGAAATGGAGGCTAAAGCTTTCTTCACCTTTTCTTCTGTAAATATTGACAATGAGTGTGTGGGCATGGAGGCGCTGGCAGAGCACCTCCCCCTGTACCCGAGGATCCTCGGGTTTAAAGAGCAGCAGCAGCAGCGTCCAGAGAGAGACACCGACACATCAGGACTCAGACATGAGAGACACGACCGAGCTCCAAGCTCACACGCCAGCAGAGGTCACGGGATTAATGTTTGATTTTAAGTTTTGTTTGCCTCTGTATCTGAATTAAACGTTAAAGCCTGATTGACTAACAGACAGTTTTTAAAACATCAAGAAAAATAATCATCTTTGAGATGAGATACCAGTGATGACCAGAGGCGGCAGTAGAGAGTTAGAGAGTAATTATATCCCTTTATACAGACAAACTCTATAAAGAGAGTGAAACTAGTTTAATGAAATCAGAGTGCTGTCATTTCCCTCTGGGACATACTCAGAGTTCAGTTTGAAGCTCCGCCCACAATGACACGTCTCGTTATAAAACTCTTCAGAGCAGTCTCTGCTGCTAAGCAACCAACTGCAGAGGGGACATCTACTTCCTGTTTACATCACATGACCAGTGGACGTGAACGGTCATGTGACCTGTTTTCATGTGTTAGTGTTGACGGAAGTGAGCAGACTGAAGCTAGCCAAGGACCCACAACACTCACACAGCAGCAACACAATGAAAATCCCATGACAACAAAAGGAAAATGTTTTAGTGATGAAGACTAAAGCAACATGAAGCTCAGCTGTCACATGACTGAGAGCTGCAGATGAGACCAGGTCCTGTGGACATGAAGAACCAACGGTCAACAAGAAGCAGAGATGCAGTTATTTACCTTCGTTGGAGACAACACGATGATGCGGACGAGGACCACGTTGATGTTGGCGCCCAGCGAATGATCCTGATAGATCTCATTGACCTGGAACAGAGACATTTTAGAAAGACTAGAACTTCCTCTCAGGACACTTTCACACCTGGTTTGTTTCAGAGCTTCAGACTCTTCAGTTCGATCTGATGCTAAACATCAGGTGTGAAAGGTTCCTCAGACAAGAAGAGGAGTTCTGGGTCTGGATCTAATTACTGTGGAGTACTGTGTAGTACTGTAGAGTACTGTAGAGTACTGTAGTACTGTAGTACTGTAGGGTACTGTAGAGTATTGTAGAGTACTGTAGTACTGTTTAGTACTGTAGAGTACTATAGAGTACTGTAGTACTGTAGTACTGTAGGGTACTGTAGAGTACTGTAGAGTTCTGTAGTACTGTTTAGTACTGTAGAACTGTAGAGTACTGTAGTACTGTGTAGTACTGTGGTACTGTAGAGTATTGTAGTACTGTGTAGTTCTGTAGTACTGTAGAGTACTGTATAACTGTATAGTACTGTGTAGTACTGTAGTACTGTGTTGTACTGTAGTGTACTGTAGTGTACTGTAGTACTGTAGAGTACTGTAGAGTACTGTAGTACAGTGTAGTACCGTGTAGTACTGTAGGACTGTGTAGCACTGTAGAGTACTGTAGAGTACTGTAGTACTGTTGGACTATAGAGTACTGTAGAGTACTGTAGCACTGTGTAGTACTGTGTAGTACTGTGTAGTACTGTGTTGTACTGTAGTGTACTGTAGTACTGTGTAGTACTGTGTAGTACTGTGTAGTACTGTAGCGTACTGTAGAGTACTGGAGAGTACTCTAGTACTGTAGAGTACTATAGAGTACTGTAGTACTGTGCAGTTCCGCGCCTGAAGGGGCAGATGATGCTAGTGATACCATTGTGATGTTACCATGGCAGCCAGATGAACCATTCCCCGTGTAGAGTGGTGTGTACTGGTGTGAGGTCGGGTCACCACAGTGAACTGGTTCCAGGTGTGAGACCAGACGGAGACCGGATCATCGACCTGATGGATCCAGACTTCACACGAGTTCACAGCCGACTGACTCCCGGGTTCTAAAGCCTGAAACATGCTTCTGCGTTTTCACGGACCCGTAAGCGCAAGAGCCCTTCCGGGTCCCTTACGTGCTTATGTATCCCTCCTTACGTGCTGACGGGCGTCGACCCCCTTTTCTAAAATTTACGGCAAAGCTCCGCAAGCTCACTCAGCCCGCAAGGCTGTGATTGGTCTGCTCTACATCCCGTCCGGTGTCTAGTTTCCGGTTTCATGCCCCACAATACGCGGAAATCAGGGAAGATTTAGAAGAATGAATATGGACCAAATAGAAGAGCGTTTGGCAGAACAGATCCGAAAGTGTGTCCACTTGTATAACCCGTCACTGACTGGCGGATTTGTCCGCCTGAAATAGGCTACAAGGAGCCGGAGTGGCGATGTAAATAAACAGTCTAATTATAAGAAGTTGCTCTTCAATGTCCAGCAGGTCCATCTCAATCAATTGTTGTTCGGTTGGAATCGTGAATACACTCTCTGCCATGGTTCACCGTGTGTTTGTAATGGAGAACACGACTGGTAGAAGGTAAATAAACAGTCAACAACGATTGCCACACCCACAAAGAAGGCGTCTCTCAGGTTGCCTTCGACAAAAAGCATTACTCCGCCTAGTGTTCTGGCGTGGAATTGCTTTGTAAGACGCGCAACGGTTGGGGAAGCATGAATGAAAACAAGTCTTGCGCCACAGCGGCGTGAAAAGACGCAGACGCAGTCGCAGAAGCATGTTTCAGGCTTAACTCTCTCCCCTCTCCACTCACCATGGGGGGAGTGTTGGGACACTACTCTTTCTTATGGATTTGTGTGTTTGATGCTGAACTGAACACAACATCATTTAGCTCCACATGAAGAGTCGTGTCTGCACCTACTATGTTCATCAGCGTCAGGAGATATTTCTGAATGTGGTCTCGGCCGTGGAAAAGAAGGACAGAATAATCCACCGCTAACAACACCTGGAGGAGGAGAGAGAGGGAGGAGAAGGTAAAGAATTCGGTTAAATCTCAGATCATCAACCTTTACTAGAAACTGTTCACTGACCTCGATGTGAAAGAGCTCCGCCTCTTCGATGTAGCGTCGTCTTCGAGATGTTTGCATCAACAGGTTCTGCTTCACATGGAGAGAACCTAGCAGAGGGCCTGAGGGCAGAGGATCAGAGGTGAACATGTAGAGCCCAGCTCCACACAGCAGGTGGAACTTTGAGGTGAAACTGTTTTCAGATCAGTTGATGAGTGACAACAGTTTGTGTCGTCACTGAAAGCTTCAGTTTTGTATTTTTTATCCAGATGCGATAGTTTCTCAGTTTCACTCTGAAGTTTAATTTGTGTTTATGTCGGCGATCAGAAACTCTGAGGTCACACTGAGCGGCCGGACGCTCGGCTGAGGTGAACTGAGGAGAAATACTTCTCTCACCACTGATTGGCTGATGTTGTTTTGAACACTAGCAGATTTCAGGAGTCAAAGACGGAGAAGAAGAGCGAGTCAGAGGCTGAACTATTCATCAACTCTGAGGCCAAACCTCCAAAACCTCCAAGAATCTGACACTTGGAAACACAAGACTGCCACGTCGCAGCCGGTTGTGTGTGTGTGTGTGTGTGTGTGTGTGTGTGTGTGTCTGCCAAGTTTCCTGGATCAGTTTCAAAGTTTTCAGTTTGATTCTTTCCTTCTGCAGAAACAAGTCAGCAGATATTACAGATGTTTTTTAACAGACTACACTGTAAAAGAAAACATTCTTCCTCCAACATGTAAACACATGAATAAAACTGATTCACTGAGACGTGAAAACACAGACATGCACATGCAACATGTGGGTAAACATGTATGTGAGGATTCACTGTAATGATTCTAACACTGTTGACCCCTGTAGTGTTTTGTGGACTCAAACCCCCCCCCCCCAGTTGAAGTGAATCTAACTCGTTCACTTGAACGTGTCCCAGAACCCAACTCCTGTTGCGTTCAGGGACAATCAGTCTCCAGACACTTATGTGTCATCACAGAAACACATGTTTGTGATCATACTGAGTCGCGTCACATTCGTTTAACAGTCAAAGTCATGTGAAGCTATCGTTTCTGTTATGTCACCTCGGAGGAAGTCGTCAGCAGTTTGATTGACAGCCGTTTGTTTCTTGATGGCGGTGGAGCGATAAACGATGTGTCGTCGTCCTCCTTCCTCCTCCTCCTCATCCTCTCCTCCATCTGTCCTGCGTTGATCCCATGGCTCGATGAAAAACTCCTCCAGACCTGTTCGGATCATCCCCGCCTGCGTTAGAGACAGAGAGCAGCTAAATCGACTGGCCTTAGCACTGACGCTGTTGAACTGACCTTTGACCCCACAGCTCAATAAGCAGCCACCAGGGGGCGATCAAGATGCTCTGACTTCTCTTTTGGGGAACAGTCATGTCATCATTTTATTATTTACAGTCTGTGAAACAAAGAGTTACTTAACTTCAGGTATTTTGGGGGTTTGCAGTTAGTGTTTTATTGTTATTATTTATTAATGTCAACAGAACTTTATGAAAATGTTTTATTTCCTCAAGAGCAGGATTCAGATACAGTTTGATCCTGGAGGTCATGTGACTGATCTCAGTCACTTTCTGATCAATCTCTACGAGTTTGACTGAGCATGAAGGGAGGAGTTAAAATGTGAGTTTTCATATGATCCAGGGTTAGGCCCAATTTCAGGCCTTTCTGTTGTTAGCATCTGTGGTTATAACATACACTCTATAGGCTATCATTTATCATATATAAACTAATCAACAATGTATAATTTGTCAACTATCATCTATCATCTTTAATCTATAACCCATAATCTATAATCTGTAATATATCACCTATCATCTATAATCCAACCCTGTATAATCAGAAGTTGTTGCTTTAGCTGCACCATGACAATATTTGTGTTATTTTTTCCCTCCTCCTCCACATCTGGATGAAATCAGCGGCGCTGCCCACGCTGTAAGAAGTGAGGGTAAACTCAGACAGATGTCACGTAGGTAATGTGTCCTCGGACCTTCATGGTTTACAGCGTTTGGCCTGAAATCATCTCTGCTCTCACACGCTTGGACCTGTTTCTATTCACTGGTTAGTGGACTTTTTTATTTTGAAAATGTTCCTGACAAAATTTGCAATAAAATAACTTTTACTCTCTTTGCTGTTCGGGTTTTAGTCATTTTCAGGCTCAGATTTGTGAATGAGAATTATTTTATCACTTAAACGGGATTTAAATCGTCTTCCTGCTGTTTCCTCTGTGATTTGAACTCCCAGCAGCTCACATGAAGAACCATCAACATCTGTCCAAACATCTGCCTCCATCTGGCACCAATGAGGAAGATGGAGAAGGTTTCTTGAAGATTCTGTTTTATTATTAACCATATTTTAAACCTGGAATAATTGTATCACACATCAGTTCTTAAAACAAAGTTTATACCCTAACAACCTTACGATGGTAATATCAATAACTGTCGTTCAAACTCAGGTTCAGTTTGTTCTGGATCACATGAAAACACAAACAGGAGATTTCTGCCAACAGGTCGGGACACAACCCAAACCCTGAGACCATGTCGTCCAATCAGAAGCCTTTAAAAGTTATCACTGGCCTGTAAGTTGAATATTAAACATTAAAGTAATATTATTTTCACAGTGAGGAAGAGATGGCCGTCAAGTTGTTACCTTATTCATATAACTTTCTTATATCTCATTCATTTCTATTTCATGTTGTGTATTCACCTACCAGTCCATCACAGTTGCTGACAGCGACGGCCGTGTCGTCCATGTTGGACACCTCCCCAGTGTAGAAGCAGCCCGTGTTGCCTATTGGCTGAGAGTGCAGGTGTCCTGACTCCTCCCACTCCATGGTGGCGGCGGGGGCGATGAGACGAGTGTTCGGGCGCAGCCGGAGGTGGAGCTCCCGACCGAACACCGTCACATTGTAGTAAAGCTCCTCCTCCTCCGGCATGTGATCCCTCCCCCACCACCTATGACTTGTCTGATTGGATGGTGATGCATCCATGGGCAGGGACAACTGTAATGTGGGTGTGTCTGTTTGCGTCTCTCTTTTGTGTCTGACATGTTCCTCTTCACTGGGCGTGTCCTCTGGATCATGGGCTCGTCTTCTTGTGTGATGCAGGTGGTGGGCGGAGACAGACACTGACAGTAAGTGTCCCCCTGAGTCTGTCCTGATTGGACGAATGACACCGAACTCTGACAGAACCTGATGAAGAGAATCTGTCGAAAGAATGAAGAGTTCACTTTTTATGTTTGATCATTTTCTCATTGATTCATGAACGAGTCAACAACAGAAACTGAAAGAACCGGAACCAGGTCCAGAAAAACTCTGACTTCACATTCACTTCTCTACTGAGACTTTTATCCAAAGATACTGAATGTAATCACAATAACAAACATCACCATAACAAATATAACAATCATAACAATAACAAACATCACGATGAAAAACGTATGGAGCCTGTGTCGCAGTGTGTGTAGTGTGTGTAGAAAAGTGTGAAGTGTGTAGTAAAGGTAGTAGTGTGTGTTTAGTAGTATGTGTGGTAGGGTATGTGGTACTGTGTGTAGTATAATGTGTAGTACTCACCTGTGTTGTCACTGATGTAAACTGAGTATAAAGAATCCGTTTGCAGCAAAAACATAATAATTAATAATCCATGATGACAGTCATCCATCCTGACAGAGAGAGAGACAGGTTGAGAGAGAGACAGGTTGAGAGAGAGACAGAGAAAGAGACAGAGAGAAACAGTCAGTGACCGAACTCTTAAACAGACTGAACTGTTTAACTGACTCCTCCTCTACTCTGTCATTATCTCCTCCCTCCCTCTCTCTCTCTCTCTCTCTCTCTCTCTCTCTCTCTGTCTCTCTCTATCTCTCTCTCTCTCTCTCTCTCTCACTCTCTCTCTCTCTCTCTCTCTCTCTGTATCTGTCTCACTCTCTCTCTCTCTCTCTCTCTCTCTCTCTCGCTCTCTCTCTCTCTGTCTCTCTCTATCTCTCTCTCTCTCTCTCTCTCTCTCTCTCTCACTCTCTCTCTCTCTCTCTCTCTCTCTGTATCTGTCTCACTCTCTCTCTCTCTCTCTCTCTCTCTCTCTCTCGCTCTCTCTCTCTCTCTCTCTCCTCATTGTCTGAACTGTTGGTTTCTCTCAGGAGCCCAGAGATCATGTATGTTGTGATTTTGAGATCATGTATGTTTGAATTAAAATTGAATAATAATATTTCGTGTTGGAGGTTCCCTGGATTAGCCTCGCAGCATGCTAACATAAAACATTTGATCAAGATGAATTCCATTTAGCACCATGTTGGGACTCAGTGCTCAAGGTGGAGGCCTGAGTGGCAGTGGAGCTGAGCTGAGGTCAGTGAGGAGGAGGTCGTATTTAAATGCTTAGTTGAGAGCTGTGATTGGTGAGTGACTGACGAGCAGCCATGAACCAATCAGTAGCTAACCCTATTAAACACCAATGATCTTGGTTGTAGTTCTGGTCCTGGGTCTGGTTTTCATCCTTGTTCTGCTCCTTGTACTGGTTTTGGTTGTAGTTTTGGCTCTGGGGGTGTTTCTGGTCCTGGTTCAGGTTTTCACCCTGGTCCTGGTTCTAGTACACAGCAGCCCGTTTGAAGAAGAGAAGAAGACTGTAGGCAACTCCCAGAGTCCTCGGGTCTCAGGGGATGAAAGCTTGAGACCCCTTGAAGAATGTGACCCTGATGAGCAGCAGAACGGTCGTCTGCCAGATGTTGAAGTTTGCGTTAAACAATGAGGATCCAGACACAGGACTCCTGATGGAGTGGAACAGGTGAGTAAACGTCTCGTTGACCAGGTAGAATCCACGACCACATGTTAGCTCAGCGGCTGATGGACAGGGTTGAGGTCAGAGTCTTTTGCTGGCGTTTGTTATTTTGGCCCAGAAAAATGGAGATGAGTTTGAAGTGGCTCAATAATCTTTAGAAGATGTGGACCTTCTTTCAAACAGTGTGTGAGATGAATCTTGGCTGGAAAAAGCCCACCTGATGTTTATGTCACTTTTGTGACGAAAACAAGAAAAATAGAAGTCAGCATCAACTTCTTAATAATATAATGGAGACAAATAAACAATGAACTGTTTTCATGTGTTTTGTCTCCCAGTTGTTCCGGAGGAGACCTGGACGCTCACAGGATGTTCTTGGTCGACTGGAGGAGGGAAGAGTTCATCAGGAAACACCATCCTGGGCTGTAAAAAGTTTAGATCAGACTGAAACTAAGTTTTAAGTTTACTTCTGCAACCACCATGACTGTGGCATATAGAGTCTGTGATTGGTTCCAGTCAGTTCATATGAGAAAGTGAATGTTAAGTGTAAATAAACCATTCAACTTGCTGTCGTGAGGTTTATGAGACACAAGTCCTAACCCTAACCCTAGTCATATACAGGTGCTGATCCGCTGTCATATTGAGAGTATAATGAGTTGATGTGAGAGTGAGAGTGTGTGGTCTGAGCTGTGAGGCAGACTCACTCTCTTTGCTTCCTGTGTTTCTTTTCACATGGTTTCTGTCGCAGGAGAGGGCTTCACTCAGGTAGGGTTCTAGCTTCAGGTTCTAACTCTGGTTAGGGTTAGGGTTATAAATACGTTTGGGATTATATACAAACATGTAGATACACTTTATAAGAGTAAAACATTATATATGACTTATTCCACAAGAGATTAAATGTGTTTCGTCTGCAAACACTGTGACTTTTACTTATTGGGACAATTTCCAGATTTAAAGCCTGAAACGTGTGACCTTCAGTAGATGTGATTCTTTATTTGGTCTTATTTTGTAACACACACAACGCACACACAAACTCACACACACACACACACAGACACACACACACACACACACACTGAAGGTCTGCGTTTCCTCCTCACAGTGATTGACAGCGGAGGGGGCAGAGCCAACAGTCTTCAGAGAGCAGCCATGTTGGTTCTGGTCCAGTTCCTGATGATGATGATGATGATGAAGAGTGAGGGTCAGTATCAAACACAGGAACATGTTAACAGTGTGTGATAGAACACATGTGGGGAGTGTGACGCAGGTTAAATTGTGCTGATCAGTATTTTCATTTGTGTGAACTTTGACCTCAGTTGCCTCAGAGAACATCACTGTGTCTGCACAGAGCGGTGACCCCGTCCTGCTGTCCTCAGATCAGCTGAAGACCAGGACAGAGGACAGGTGGGACTTCAGGTGGACTCACCTCCATTTGATGTTGTCGTTGAAGAATAACGTGACCACGTGTCCCCACGGACGCTGCAAGCTGCTGAGTGACGGCTCGCTGAGCTTCACCACGGTTCAGCCGGAAGACGCTGGAAACTACAGCCTGGAGGTGTTTGACAGGAAGGGCACCAGGCGGAGGAGGACCCACTTCCTGCTGAGGGTGGAAGGTGCGTGAGAAACTGCCCCTACTGATGACACTGATGATTCACCTACTGATGACACTGATGACTCTCTACTGGAGAGCGTGGCCTAGGGGATAGGACACTTAGGCATCTGCATGCCTAAGTGTCCTTGGCAAGATACTGAACCCCTATGTGGCCCCTCATAAATGCTGAGTGTTCTAAAAATGTAAGTCGCTTTGGATAAAAGCGTCAGCTAAATGAAATGACATGTAATGTAATGACACTGATGCCACTGATGATGCATCTACTGATGATGCATCTACTGATGACACTGATGATTAATCTACTGATGACACCTACCTAACAGAATTTGTGTAATAATCCACAGTGAAGAGTTCACACAACATGTGGCTGTGGATCTGTTGCCCCCTCCTGGTCTTACTGCCGCTTGTCTTCATCATCCTCTTTGTCCTGAGGAAGAGGAATCAGAGGACCACCACACGTACAGTAGCCAATCAAAGACTTTTGCTGAGACACACACACACACAAATCTACATCTGGTTTCCATAGCGTCACATGTATTTTGATTATTACCCGTTCCAGGTAACAAGGAGGAAAACGTTTATATGCCTATGCACAGTTACCATGGCAACACGAGGACATTTGGCAAGCAGGAGGAAGGGGAGGAGTCTCCTTATGGTACGTACACACACACACACACACACACACACACAGATGCCTGTAGATCCTAACATGTTCTACTCTTTTCAGTTCCTTGTCATCCTGCTGGTTCCATGAAAACGTTGATTTCACAGCAGAACTCTCCGGATGCAGAAGACGTCTATGAGTGACAACCAATCAGAGCTCACCAGGACATCACAAATCACTTTATTCAGAGGCTTTAACTGAAGCTTATCAGATTAGGAACCCTTCTTCTGATAAATTCCCATCATCAGTAGAGTACCTTAAGGCTCCATTTTAAAGGGAAAGTTCATCCAGAAATGAAAATTCCCCCATTATCTACTCAGAACTTTGAATTGAAATAACTGAACTGTTCTTCAGACATAATAAAGCAGATAAAGCGTAACATGCCTTCATGCTGCTTCTGTGATGTCATCAAGTGTCCACAAGCCCTGACGTTCATAGTCCACTTTAAACGAGGTCACCAAGTTTTCAGCCTCAATGTCCTCTATGACCCACATGCAGCTCAGGGACATCAGAGGACAGGCTGAAGACCTGGTGTAAATGACCTTGTTTAAAGTGGATTATGAACGTCAGGGCTTGTGGACACTTGATGACATCACAGGAGCAGCATGGAGGTATGTTATGGTAATGGCACATTCCACTGATCAATATCTTAATACGGTTTTAACTGTTTTCTGTGCACTAAGCTGAATGAACATCAATGTCTTCCACCTCCTGTGGATCTTTATTTGTGCAACTGTGTGCTGCACTTGATTCCTCTTTCTGTAACAGTGATGTTACGAAACGGAACAGACAGCAGACAGGACCGTTTCCTGTTTATCACATTGTATAAAAACCTTCCTTTTTAACTTCTCGTGGTTGCACTCTGAGCCATGTTGCTGTCTGTGTAACCCTCTGCAGAGCTAATCATTAAAACTCTAAGACAACTCCGGTCTGAGAAACTCATTATTTAAAATCTCATGGTAAATTTCCACGAGTACGTGTTTTTGATGTTTTTTTATTACGTCTGAATAATAAATCAGCTTCACTTGTATTCGATTCTGCTCTAACACTCTTTACTCCTGAAACTGGGGCTTTGTGGACTTAAACACTTCACCCCCCTACATCATAGTAGTGAGTAGATAATGAGGGCATTTTCTTTTTAAAGTGAACTATCCCTTTAAGACCAATCCTTTTCCCACTATATATGCTACCATTAGGTTCCTTATTTACCACTCAGTCTTACCACCCTTTAGAACCTGGTGATCAGGTAAACGGTAACTAAGTAAAAAAAAGCTGTATCAGTAAGTGTCTTGAGTTAACTGATAGTTATAGTAACTTGTTGGGTCCCTTTGTCTCCATCTGAAGTATAAAGACCATTTAGAGCCGCTGGTACTGCATCTACACCACTGTTGTTATTTCAGCTAAGAAAACCCTTAAACTCCGCCTCTCTTTTAATGACCTGGAAATTATTTTTAAATGGCTTCATATCCTCACAGCCGCTTAACACTTTCTGTTTGGTCACAGCCTGTTAACACTTTCTGTGTGGTCACAGCCTGTTAACACTTTCTGTGTGGTCACAGCTGGTTAACACTTTCTGTTTGGTCACAGCCGGTTAACACTTTCTGTGTGGTCACAGCCTGTTAACACTTTCTGTTCGGTCACAGCTGGTTAACACTTTCTGTTCGGTCACAGCTGGTTAACACTTTCTGTTCGGTCACAGCTGGTTAACACTTTCTGTTCGGTCACAGCTGGTTAACACTTTCTGTTTGGTCACAGCCGGTTAACACTTTCTGTGTGGTCACAGCTGGTTAACACTTTCTGTTCGGTCACAGCTGGTTAACACTTTCTGTTCGGTCACAGCCTGTTAACACTTTCTGTGTGGTCACAGCCTGTTAACACTTTCTGTGTGGTCACAGCTGGTTAACAGTTTCTGTTTGGTCACAGCTGGTTAACACTTTCTGTTTGGTCAGAATTCGTTAACACTTTCTGTTTGGTCACAATATTGCGACTTAAATTCCTGCTCCTGCGCAACCGTTGTAGTTTAAGGACTAGTTATTTGAGTTGAGGACTAGTTGTTTGAATTTTAGGACTAGTTGATGGAGTTTGAGGACTAATGGAGTTTGAGGACTAGTTAATGGAGTTTTAGGACTAGTTGTTGGAGTTTGAGGACTAGTTAATGGAGTTGAGGACTAATTAATGGAGTTTGAGGAATAGTTGTTGGAGTTTGAGGACTTGTTGATGGAGTTTGAGGACTAGTTGATGGAGTTTGAGGACTAGTTAATGGAGTTTGAGGACTAGTTGATGGAGTTTGAGGACTTGTTGATGGAGTTTGAGGACTAGTTGATGGAGTTTGAGGACTTGTTGATGGAGTTTGAGGACTAGTTGATGGAGTTTGAGGACTAGTTGTTGGAGTTAAGGACTTATTGATGGAGTTTGAGGACTAGTTGTTGGAGTTTGAGGACTTGTTGATGGAGTTTGATGACTAGTTGTTGGAGTTGAGGACTTGTTGAAGGAGTTTGAGGACTAGTTGTTGGAGTTTGAGGACTAGCTAATGGAGTTTGAGAACTAGTTGTTGGAGTTTGAGGACTAGTTAATGGAGTTTGAGGACTAGTTGATGGAGTTTGAGGACTTGTTGAAGGAGTTTGAGGACTTGTTGATGGAGTTTGAGGACTAGTTGATGGAGTTTGAGGACTTGTTGAAGGAGTTTGAGGACTAGTTGTTGGAGTTGATGACTTGTTGTTGGAGTTTGAGGACTAGTTGATGGAGTTTGAGGACTTGTTGATGGAGTTTGATGACTAGTTGTTGGAGTTGAGGACTTGTTGAAGGAGTTTGAGGACTAGTTGTTGGAGTTTGAGGACTAGTTAATGGAGTTTGAGGACTAGTTGATGGAGTTTGAGGACTTGTTGAAGGAGTTTGAGGACTTGTTGATGGAGTTTGAGGACTAGTTGTTGGAGTTGAGGACTAGTTGATGGAGTTTGAGGACTTGTTGAAGGAGTTTGAGGACTTGTTGATGGAGTTTGAGGACTAGTTGTTGGAGTTGAGGACTAGTTGTTGGAGTTTGAGGACTAGTTAATGGAGTTTGAGGACTAGTTGTTGGAGTTTGAGGACTAGTTGATGGAGTTTGAGAACTAGTTGTTGGAGTTTGAGGACTAGTTAATGGAGTTTGAGGACTAGTTGATGGAGTTTGAGGACTTGTTGAAGGAGTTTGAGGACTTGTTGATGGAGTTTGAGGACTAGTTGTTGGAGTTGAGGACTAGTTGAAGGAGTTTGAGGACTAGTTAATGGAGTTTGAGGACTAGTTGTTGGAGTTTGAGGACTAGTTAATGGAGTTTGAGAACTAGTTGTTGGAGTTTGAGGACTAGTTAATGGAGTTTGAGGACTAGTTGATGGAGTTTGAGGACTAGTTGATGGAGTTTGAGGACTTGTTGAAGGAGTTTGAGGACTTGTTGATGGAGTTTGAGGACTAGTTGTTGGAGTTGAGGACTAGTTGAAGGAGTTTGAGGACTAGTTAATGGAGTTTGAGGACTAGTTGTTGGAGTTTGAGGACTAGTTAATGGAGTTTGAGAACTAGTTGTTGGAGTTTGAGGACTAGTTAATGGAGTTTGAGGACTAGTTGATGGAGTTTGAGGACTTGTTGAAGGAGTTTGAGGACTTGTTGATGGAGTTTGAGGACTAGTTGTTGGAGTTGAGGACTAGTTGTTGGAGTTGAGGACTTGTTGATGGAGTTTGAGGACTAGTTGTTGGAGTTGAGGACTAGTTGATGGAGTTTGAGGACTTGTTGATGGAGTTTGAGGACTTGTTGAAGGAGTTTGAGGACTTGTTGAAGGAGTTTGAGGACTTGTTGATGGAGTTTGAGGACTAGTTGTTGGAGTTGAGGACTAGTTGTTGGAGTTGAGGACTTGTTGATGGAGTTTGAGGACTAGTTGTTGGAGTTGAGGACTAGTTGATGGAGTTTGAGGACTTGTTGATGGAGTTTGAGGACTTGTTGAAGGAGTTTGAGGACTTGTTGAAGGAGTTTGAGGACTAGTTGTTGGAGTTGAGGACTTGTTGAAGGAGTTTGAGGACTTGTTGATGGAGTTTGAGGACTAGTTGTTGGAGTTGAGGACTAGTTGTTGGAGTTGAGGACTTGTTGATGGAGTTTGAGGACTAGTTGTTGGAGTTGAGGACTAGTTGATGGAGTTTGAGGACTTGTTGAAGGAGTTTGAGGACTTGTTGAAGGAGTTTGAGGACTTGTTGAAGGAGTTTGAGGACTAGTTGTTGGAGTTGAGGACTTGTTGTTGGAGTTTGAGGACTAGTTAATGGAGTTTACCATCAGGAAATCTGGACGACTGTTACAAACACATTTCACATATGAAGGAAGAAAAGAATAGTTCATTTGATGATTTGATTATTTTGGCTTTAAGATGTAAACGTTAAACTGTTGTTTCAGGTGCCTGGCTCAACGGCACTGTGGAAGCCCTGCTCACACTAGGAATCACACAAAGCTTATTTTCATTGATTTAATATTCAAACACAATATTCCATAGATATTGTGTTTGTGTTGATTTCATCCAAAAAATAAAGGAATAAAGGAATAAAACAAGTAAATGAGTGAAAAATGCAGAGAAAAAATATCACTTCTAATTTCTCTTCCTTCTTCTTCTTCTTCTTCTTCTTCTTCATCAGAAGACTGTGATCTGTTCCTCCTCCTCTTCCTCAGGTGTCTGCACAGAAAACAGTGACTGATCGGGGTGTGTGGGTCAGATGTATGTGGTGTGTGTGTGTGTGTGTGTGTGTGTTGTGTGTTTACCAGGAACAGCAGTGGGTGGTGGATGATGAACTCTCTGGTGAGTGTGAGCAGATCCTGGCTCAAGGTGTGAAACAGAGACGGGACGAGAATCAGAGCAAGATTCTGAGCGGACATCTTGTTCACCTGAGAGAACACCTGGACCCTGAACAGACACACAAACAACATCTGTTTGTGCTACTTCTGTTACTTTGTGTTACTGTGTGTTACTGTGTGTGTTACTGTGTGTGTGTGTTACTGTGTGTGTGTGTCTGGTGTGTGTGTGTATTACATGTAGAAGTGTGCGAACAGTGCGCTCAGTGTAGCTCGGTTGTCGTCAGGAAGTTGGCGTAGTAACCGTTGATAAGCTTTAAACCTGGAGCGTTGATCTGAAACCACTGAGAGACAAAGTACTGTTACTACACTGAACTCTGATTACTGGAGTAGTACTACATGTACTTGTACTGCAGGTACTGTGTACTGACCTGCGGCCTGCAGCCACGGCTGTACGTTGGGGATTAAACCCTGCTGCTGGCGGACATATTGTTTGAGGGCGGAGCCAGCGTCCAACACACCCTGCTCGTCACTTTCCAGGGGGGCAGAACTTGGTGACGTCATCAGAGCCTCCACCAATTGGTTCACTTTGGCAGCAAGGCCACAGCGGCGGTACACGCCCTCCACCTTCAAACCTGAGACAGACATGTTTGTGTTCAGGCAGCTGTGAAGGACCCTGGGGGCCTCAGAGGCCCCAACAACTGGTTTACTGCACTTGTTCTGACCGTGGGCGGTGATGTGGGAGATGCAGCGTTCGATACCCTGCGGTACTGAACCTCTCAAGCCCACGTCCAGATCTGGGTACAGAGCCTGACGAGTGGAGCTGTGATTGGCTGCTGGAGGACGGTGAGGATCCGAGCTGTGATTGGTCAGAGCTCTCTGCAGGTGGTTGAACCAGGACTGACAGCTGTGCTGCTCCTTGAAACGCAAAGACACGCCCCTGAAGAGAGAAACCAAACACTACCTGTCATGTCAAGAGGACGATTGATTCAGCCAATCAGAAGCTTGGAAACATCGAACCCTTTAATGTCAATCACATTCTTTCTGTCTTGAGCTGTTGTTGTTGTTGTTGTTGTTGTGTGTGTGGTAAACACCTGTCTCCAGTTTCCATGGTGATGACGTTTTTGGATGGGTCCAGTTCTGAAGGACGATGTAAATAAAAAATATGTTTTGTCCAAAATTTAGTTTTGACTCATTTTGAAAACATTTTCCAGTCTGAGACACACACATGCACACGCACGCACACACAAGCACACGTACACGCACGCACACACACGCACACGTACACGCACGCACGCACGCACACACACACACACACACACACACACACACACACACACACACACACACACACACACACACAGACACAGACACACACACACACACAGACACAGACACAGACACACACACACAGACACACACACACACACACACACACACACACACACACACACACACACACACACACACACACACACACACACACACACACAGACACAGACACACACACACAGACACACACACACAGACACACACACACACACACACACACACACACACACACAGAGCCTGAACCTTCTTACTAAAATGTTTAATTTCTCAAAGGTTACCATGGTGACGGATCGTGCTCAGTTCCATCCTCACAGTCGGGTGTGTGTGTCTGTGTGTGTCTGTGTGTGTGTGTCTGTGGACGGGGTGGATGCTGACGCCATCCTCACAGAGTAATAACCAGGCGTCAGACTGACTCGAGGCTCCGCCCACTTCAACCACACACACTTTACTGACAGCCGACGCCCCGCCCACCTCTGCATAAGACACACCCCCTGGGAGAATCACCTAGAAACAAGAAACTGTGGTTATATTATATATTATACATTATGTATTATAAATGATAAATTATATATTATATATTATATATATTATATTATATATTATATATTATACATTATAAATTATATATTATAAATTATATATTATATATTATATATTATAAATTATAAATTATAAATTATATATTAAAAATTATAAATTATATATTATAAATTATATATTATATATTATAAATTATAAATTATATATTATAAATTATATATTATAAATTATATATTATATATTATAAATTATAAATTATATATTATATATTATATATTATACATTATATATTATATATTATATATTATAAATTATAAATGATATATTATATATTATAAATTATATATATTATATTATATATTATACATTATATATTATATATTATATGACTATCTGAGGATGAACACACAGGGCTTACCTTCAGGATGTGCAGCAGGTGAGTCATCAGAGTGTCGTGATCGTCAGCTGCACAAATCAGCTGATCGCTCAACGTCACCATCTCAAACTCATTGGCCGCTCTGAACACACAGGAACAGGAAGTGACATCATCAGCCATAAGACGCTCGCAGGGATCATCTGTACTGTAGTTCCAGTAGTTCTACTATTAGAGTAGAAGTTCTAGTAGTACTACTAGTACTACTGGAAGTACTAGAAGTAGTAGTGTTTACCCGTATTTGATGAACACTGACAGAAGCTCTCGCAGGTCGAGGACGTCACAAGCTGCTGAATCGTTTTCTACCGAGAAAAGAAAACGATCTTCTTCCAGTTTCCCATGAAGCTCCTCCTCCTCCTCACCTGGGACACACACACACTTAGTTAACACACACCCACACACACCCACAAGCAGGAAACATACATACACACACACAGGTAACAGACACACACACACTTAGTTAACACACAAGCAGGCAATAGACACACAAGCAGGCAACACATGCACACACACACACACAAGCAGGAAACACACACACACAGACACACAAGCAGGCAACACACACACAGACACACACACACACACAACCACACACACACATAAATGAGAAAATGTTTCAAATGAAAACATTTAAATGTTTCTACCTGAGGGGGCGGAGTCAGGTCTCCTATTAATTGACTGGGGCTGGTGAGGCGGGACTTCTGAAGAGAAAAAAACAACAGGGGAATGTGTGTGTGTGTGTGTGTGCCTGTTTGTGTGTGTGTGTGTCTGTTTATGTGTGCGTGTGTGAGTGTGTGAGTGTGTTACCTGTGTTCTTGTACAGCTACTTTGTGAGGACCAGTTTGAGTCTACAACCTCTGGAGTTGGGACCTTTTGACCAGTTCTCACTTTGTGCCACCCAGGTCCATCAGGACCTGGGTGGATCAGGCTCTGCTCTCTCCCTGCTCTCTTCCTACCTCAATGACCATAGCTATGCTGATGACACCCAACTAATTTGGTCTTCTCCCCGATCTGAAACACAGGTAGCAGCACGAGTCTCTGCCTGTCTGACTGACATCTCTCAGTGTACGTCTGCACACCACCTGAAGATTAACCTTGACAAGACTGAACTACTTTTCCTTCCAGGGAAAGACTCTCCGCGCATGACCTGACTATTAACTTTGACAACTCCGTGTTAACCCCCACTCAGACTGCTAGGAACCTGGGTGTGACACTCGACAGCCAACTCTCCCTTACTGCCAACATTACTGCAACAACACGGTCCTGTAGATTCATGCTGTACAACATCAGGAGAATACGCCCCCTTCTCACTCAGAAGGCGGTGCAGGTTCTGGTCCAGATCCAGGTTCTGGTCCAGGTTCTGGTCATCTCACGTCTAGATTACTATAACTCCCTCCTGGCAGGTCTACCTGCTGCTGCCATCTGACCTCTGCAGCTCATCCAGAAACCAGCAGCTCGACTGGTTTTTAACCTAAATTCACTCACACTACTCCGCTCCTCCGCTCCCTTCACTGGTTACCAGTGGCCGCTCGCATCCGGTTCAAAACATTAGTACTTGGTACCATGCTGTGAATGGATCAGGTCCAGTCTACATCCAGGACCTGGTCAAACGTTACACCCCGG
Source organism: Pleuronectes platessa (assembly GCF_947347685.1). Lineage (NCBI taxonomy): Eukaryota > Metazoa > Chordata > Actinopteri > Pleuronectiformes > Pleuronectidae > Pleuronectes > Pleuronectes platessa. The sequence continues at coordinate 136,342 of NC_070640.1, read as the reverse complement.
CTCGTTCACTTCCGCTCTGCTTCAGCTAATCGGCTCGTTGCTCCCTCACTGCTGAACACTAAATCACGACTGTTTCCTGTCCTGGCTCCTGATTGGTGGAATGAGCTCCCCATTGACATCCGGACATCTGAAAGTTTACACATCTTCCGCCGAAAACTAAAAACACACCTCTTCCGACTTTACCTTGAATGAATGAAAAAAATAAAATAAAATAAAATAAAAACAAAACACTAACAACTCTTTGAAACTAACACTTTAGTAGCACTTAAATGGCACTTACTTATAGCACTTTGTAGTTTTGTTTTATTTTGAAGAAATTGTACTTTCTTGATTCTTGTTGTTCTGGGTCTGTTCCCTCGGAGTTGATGCACTTATTTTGAGTCGCTTTGGATAAAAGCGTCAGCTAAATGAAATGTAATGTAATGTAATAATATAAAGTTATACTATACTAAACTATAGCTTGTGGCATTTATGAAATTATAGAACGACAATAAAGAAAACTGTTGACATTTTAAGCCTAATAGCTTAAAAATGTATATTTTAGTTGGCGAAATGTGAAAACAAAAGGTGAGAGCAGGTCCGACTGGAGGCGGACACAGGAACTGAAGCTCGGTAGAAACCAACTGCAGCTTCTGCTCTGATCAAGAAGCTGCTGTGCTGATCTCTGATCAGTTGAGACCAGAAGAACTCTGTGTTTTCACTGTTTCCAGTGATAAGAAGCAGCCGGTGAGTCAGTGAGCGGCTGCTCAACGCGTGTGTGTGTGTGTTACCTGTGTGTGTGTGTGTGTGTGTGTGCTACCTGTGTGTGTGTGTGTGTGTGTGTGCTACCTGTGTGTGTGTAACCTGTGTGTGTGTGTTACCTGTGTGTGTGTGTGTGTGTGTGTGCTACCTGTGTGTGTGTAACCTGTGTGTGTGTGTTACCTGTGTGTGTGTGTGTTACCTGTGTGTGTTACCTGTGTGTGTGTGTGTGTGCTACCTGTGTGTGTGTAACCTGTGTGTGTGTGTTACCTGTGTGTGTGTGTGTTACCTGTGTGTGTGTGTGTGTTACCTGTGTGTGTGAGTGTGTGTGTGTGTGCTACCTGTGTGTGTGTGCTACCTGTGTGTGTGTTACCTGTGTGTGTGTGTGTGCTACCTGTGTGTCTGTGTGTTACCTGTGTGTGTGTGTGTGCTACCTGTGTGTGTGTTACCTGTGTGTGTGTGTGTGTGCTGCCTGTGTGTGTGTGTTACCTGTGTGTGTGTTACCTGTGTGTGTGTGTTACCTGTGTACTCGTTGAGTCGGAGCAGCTCACTCTGCAGAGCATGACCCGCCCTCTCAGCCAGGAGGATGGGGGAGGGGCTCTGAGGATCTGTCTGACGCACCTGTACACAGGTCACATGACAACGATCATGTGATGTCACAGAGTTCTCTCCCTGTCTTTGACGGAGACTGATGTTTCCATGACAACAAGGTTTGATCATTGAGCTGCTGTGGCCCCCCCCATGAGAGGATGTCCCCATGTCACAGGTTGACGTGAGCACATCGTCATGTATGTTGTATGTAGTAAGCAGTTGTTATATCCGACTCAATAAAAAATACAAGATGTAGATTCCAACCTTTAATTCACAGCTGCAAATGTCTCGTTAAAGTTTATCAAAGTAATTGTCTTTAGGAGAAGACACGTGTGTCCCTCTCACGTTCTGCCACATCACGTTTCCTCTAAATGTGTCCACAAGCTTTGAGTGGGTGTGTCTGAAGTGTCAGCCAATCAGCAGCGACGTGTATACAAATCCTGCCCTATTAAAACGACTGTGACAGTTGTGTCATCTGAATTGATTTTTGTTACAGTTTGTAAACATTGTTTTCACATTAAAAGTAAATGTTACAAACACTTTGTCACATTAGACAATTCATTCAGGAATGAAAAACAACAACACACACACACAGGTAGCCCCTCATAAACAGCTGACATCACCTCTTTAGAGAGAGAGGACCAGAGAGAGAGGACAAGAGAGAGAGGCAAGAGACAGAGGACAGGAGAGAGAGGACAAGAGAGAGTGGACAAGAAAGAGAGAGGACAAGAGAGAAAGAGGACAAGGGAGAGAGAGGACGAGAGACAGAGGTGAAAAGAGAGAGAGGACGAGGGAGAGAGGACAAGAAAGAGAGAGAGGACGAGGGAGAGAGGACAAGAAAGAGAGAGGACAAGAGAGAAAGAGGACAAGAGAGAGATAGGACAAGAGAGGATGAGGACAAGAGAGAAAGAGGACAAGAGAGAGAGAGAGATGAAAAGAGAGAGATGACAAGAGAGAGACAGACATTATTATTAATACTAATAGTTTCACGTCTCTCACTAATTTTCTGAACTGGGCCTTTAAACGTTACATTCAGGTCTGCATTCAGTTCCATTAAAACATTATTTAAATGTGTGTGTTGAACATTGTGTGTGTGTGTGTGTGTGTGAGATCTGACCTTTGCCCCTGAGCAGATCAGAGACATGGTTTCCTCGATGTCATCAGTACACGCCACCTCTCGCAGCCTCTGAAACACACAAATTCAATATATACACAATATAGAAACTTATTGATTCAATTTATTTTTATTAACTTTCTACCTGCTACCACGGTGAAATGTTTGACTTTAACCAATAAAAAATATATCTGTAGCTCGGCAAAGTCTTAACTAGTTAACTAGTTTTCTAGTTTTACTATATTAATAAAGGATTAAATAAATACATCTGTATCAATATTGTTTATTGAAATTTATGTATTCATAAAAAACCTGGTCCATTAGAGAGAGACAGGACGTCAGTGGATGGACTCGTCTGTAGCGCCCCCTGCTGTATTTATCCTGGATGAACTTTGACCTCTCCTCATCAGACGAGTCAGGAATCAGCTGCTCGGCTGCCGGCACTGAGGCCGCCCACACCTGATTGGCCAGCCGGTTCCCGTAGGCGACAAACAGCTGAAAGAGGATTTAAACTATAGGTTTACTAAATGTTTACATCTTAGATATTTCAGCCCCCCCCCCACCCACCTGTTACAGTGGTTCAGCTCCCCCCACCCCCCCCCACCTGCAACAGTGGTTCAGCCCCCCCCTCTGTTGTAACAGTGGTCTAGCCCCCCCGCACCTGTAGCAGTGGTTCAGCCCCCCCCTCACCTTTAACAGTGGTTCAGCCCCCCCCCCTTGACTGTAACAGTGGTCTAGCCCCCCCCCCCCCCGCCCCGCACCTGTAAAAGTGCTTCAGCCCCCCCCTCGCCTGTAACAGTGGTTCAGCCCCCTCCTCGACTGTAACTGTGGTTCAGCCCCCTCCCCTCACCTTTGACAGTGGTTCAGCCCCCCCCAACTGTAACAGTGGTTCAGCCCCCCCCCCCCCCCTCGACTGTAACAGTGGTTCAGCCCCCCCTCACCTGTAACAGTGGTTCAGTCCAGACCTTGTTGTCCATCTTCAGACTGCGTACCTTCGACAGGTTACTACCCAGAGCGCGATGCTGACCTAAGAGCAGACTCTGTTAGCATTCTTCATTCAAACCAGTGGATCAGTTAGCAATGTTAGCATTTCACACTAAGACTAAGCTCTTTACACATGAGAAAAGCTAAATAAATTTCCTTATTGAGGTGATTGAGATGAAAATTGATAATTAAAAAACAGATGTTTTTCTAAGCTCCTTCAGGATCAACTGTGTTTCAGTTTGACTATTAATGCTGTGATACAATTTGATGTCCAACTCCTTTTACAGATGTTTTTAATAAAAACTTTATGTTTAACCTAATATGACTTTAAGGTGTATCATCTATTTATCGAAGTTTTTCACATAATCAGGATTCACAATGTTGATCTAAGCTTAATAGTATATAAAGGCCCAGACTGTGGCCCTGTTAATGTTGAAGATAAAAAAACAAGAATGTTAAGGATCTCCTTCACTCCTTCACTCCTTCACTCCTTCACTCATACACACATTCACTCCTTCACTCATACACACATTCACTCCTTCACTCCTTCACTCTTTCACTCATACACACATTCACTCCTTCACTCCTTCACTCATACACACATTCACTCCTTCACTCATACACACATTCAATCTTTCACTCCTTCACTCCTTCACTCATACAGTCTTTCACTCTTTCACTCCTTCACTCATACATACATTCACTCCTTCACTCATACACACATTCACTCCTTCACACATTCACACATTCACACATTCACTCCTTAACTCTTTCACTCATTCACTCTTTCACTCCTTCACTCTTTCACTCTTTCAGTCTTTCACTCCGTCAGTCATACACACATTCACTCCTTCACTCCTTCAATCCTTCACTCTTTCACTCCTTCACTCATACACACATTCACTCCTTCAATCTTTCACTCATACACACATTCACTCCTTTACTCCTTCACTCCTTCACTCATACACACATTCACTCCTTCACATACCTGCACACGCCTCACAGATGACCAGCAACAGGTTGACCGACGCCCACTCAGGATTGGCTGAGCCACAGTCACCACACACCTTGTTGCAGGGGTTTTCCAGAAGGCGCATCGCCACCTGGCTGCAGGACAGAGCACTGCGGATAGACAAGGACAGACCGTCCAACCAGAGTGGCAGGTCCTTCGAAGAGTCGACCGACAGACTGTGTATGGGGGAAGGGGGGGGGGGGGGGGAGACAGGTCAACAGACTGGTAGACAGACAGGTAGACAGACTGGTAGACAGACAGGTGCACAGACAGGTGCACAGACAGGTAGACAGACAGGTCAACAGACTGGTAGACAGGCTGGTAGACAGACTGGTAGACAGACAGGTAGACAGACAGGTGCACAGACAGATAGACAGACTGGTAGACAGACAGGTAGACAGACAGGTGCACAGACAGGTGCACCGACAGGTAGACAGACAGGTCAACAGACTGGTAGACAGACAGATAGACAGACAGGTGCACAGACAGGTGCACAGACAGGTAGACAGACAGGTGCACAGACAGGTAGACAGACAGGTAGACAGAAAGGTGCACAGACAGGTAGACAGACAGGTAGACAGACAGGTGCACAGACAGGTAGACAGACAGGTGCACAGACAGGTAGACAGACAGGTAGAAAGACAGGTAGACAGACAGGTGCACAGACAGGTAGACAGACAGGGAGACAGACAGATAGACAGACAGATAGACAGACAGGTAGACAGACAGGTGTGTACTTGAAGCTCTTGTATGGAGTGATGAGGGTAAACGAGTGTTTTCCTGTAGATTTCACTGCGGCCACGTTCAGGGGGACAGAGAAGGAGGCGATGCCCAGCAGGTAGCCCTCTTTGTTGGGGTAAATCCAGAGATCGTGACCCCAGACTGCCGCATAGGCGCGACTCCGGGGCTCTTTAATGGTGATTGGTCCATGCAGTTGGGCAGGGGGGGGGCTTGGCTGGCCTCGTGACGCCAGCAGCGACGCAACCCAACCATCCTGAACCTCTGAGAGGAGAAACCATGAACTTTTGTTAATATCACATGTCCATTACCTGTTACCTCTGGATTATCAAAATAAATGCTTCTACTCTGAGCTGCAGCAACACACTGATCCAGATGAAGCCAAAAGCCAATCAGAGGAGGAGTTAGCTCGGACTGACGACATGTTGAACAAGCATTTCAGCAGACCACCGTGCAGTGACTCTTCTTACCACAGACTATAAATAACACGTCTCCACTTCCTCCAGATATGAAACTAAAACATCTCAGACACGAATGCTGCTGCGTCAGTCACAGCTGTCCATTGTGACGTCTCTGCCAGCCACCGGGGGGGCGAAAGAGACGCCATGTTGATTGACAGTCTGTGATTCTTACCGTCACTATGAGCCATGAAGTCGTAATGTTTCTTCCTGAAGTAAACAGAGAATCTTCCTTTGTCCTGTGTCTTCACGTTGGTGATACTGGACACATGAAACAACACCTCACTGAACCGGTCCTGAAAACAAACACACCCATCACTCTACAGACAGGTACAGACAGAGAGAGAGAGAAAGGAACAGATACTGACACACAGGTACAGAGAGAGAGACAAGGACGTGGTGAGAGACAGATTCTGATACTAACAGACAGGTTCAGAGAGAGAGACTGGTACAGAGACAGACAGGGACACATAGATAGGGACAAACACAGACAGGGACACAGAGACAGACAGAGACACCGAGAGACAGACCGGGACAGACAGAGACAGATGGACAGGGACACAGAGAAAGACAGGGACATAGAAAGAGACACACAGAAAGACAGACAGACAGACAGACAGACAGGGACAGGCTCACTGTGCGTTTCTTCCACAGAGACATCTGCTGTCCGTCCAAAGTTGCCCATAGCACATTGTGTCTGTTAGAGAGAGCGGACATTCAGATAAGTCAATACATCATATATAAAATCAGCAGTGATATTTTTCCTTATATAAATTCATGTGTGTACATATATATATATAAACATATTTAAATACAAAGCCGGGCCCTGGGGTTCCTGGGGCCCACATGTGACTGTGATGGTACCTGAAGCCCTTCCAGACGTCCAACCAGCTGGACCGGACCACAGTGCTCTGTGGACGTGAACTTCCGTTGCTGCACTTCTTCCTGGACACTCGGATCGTTGCTGCTCTGCAGGTCAAGCATGATGTTTGATTATACATCTACGTTTATTACTAACATAAATAAAGTTTAAACTCTTCACTTTCATGACATCAATCAGAATCCACTTCAGACCGGCCAGTTCAGCTCCAAAAGCATCCTGGGTAAAACAGGAATACTCTGGGGTCTGACCTGGTCTTGATGGAAGTCATGAACGAACCTTGGGATCTTCTGTTTCACTCGTTTTCCAGGTTTCTCTGATTGGCCAATAGCACGAGGAGGAGGTGGAGCTGGCCTCTTGGGGATGATACGACCTGGAGGATTGATCGGGACCCTGCAACATCACAGCACTGTCAGCAGCAGCCATGCACTTCTGGTCGTAATAGTTATCACAGTACTGTACACAGTTTACCTACCTGTGAGTGTGTGTAGCTGTGTCTGAGGGGGAATCTCCTCCCAGTGGTCCATCATCTGCAAAGGAGGCAGGGCTTACTCCAGTATCCTCCTCCTCATTGGATGATTCAGAGTCAGCTTCCTCACCATCCCAACAAGACAACACGGTGACATACGGGACTTCGGCTAAAGCGTCGTGGGGAGACGGATTTAAAACTGGAACCAAAACCAACAGAGAGGAGTCAGACTGGGCTGGGGGCGGGGGTGGGGGGGGGAGTGAGTGCGGGTCTGTACCTTCGTCTGTGGGTTCAGCAGCTCCCTCTACAGGAGGTAGCATGACTCCTGCAGTTGGGTCTAAAGATGACATAACCAGATGGGACAGAGCCCCAACATCTGAACAGAGAGAACATGTGGAACAGCCAATCAGGAGGAGTGGGTTGTTTGGACCTGCAGGGGGTGCTGGTGGGACGGGGTCAGTTACTTTTATACTTGTGTGTTTAACTTGTGCGATGTTTAAAATCTGCCTTGTGACTCAACCAATCAAATTAAATTTCTCTGAGGTTTCGGAGTGTCTGGATTATAATCCAGGTTCTTGAGACTGAAACATTGAACTGTAAAGAAGTTTGAATTAACAAATGGACAAAACAGTAAGCTGACCTGGGGGCCCCGACCTCCAGGGGCCCTGAGTCATCGGTCCCAGATAAGAGGCCAGTTCCCTCATTAACCTGAATTCTCTCAGTTCAGATTCTGCTCTCCCATGCTAACAGGAGGATCAGCTACCATGGTAACCAACCGACCGATTGATTGATTGATTGATTGATTGATTGACATACCTGTTTGATGGTCTTCAGGAAGTGCAATCCTTTGTAGTGCAGGGGGGTTGGGTTTACCATCTGAGGGGGGTGGGGCTGAAGGGACAAAGCTAATAATCCCTAATGAAGCGGCCATGTTTGCTAATGAGCTAACAATGCTAGCAGCACCTGTGTTAGCAGCAGGTGCAGGTGTGGGGCAAGAGGAAGGCTTTGATGTAGCATCAGCTGGGTTAACCAGAGCATTAGCAGTGCATGCTAAGCTCGGTATGTGAGTGTTGATGCTGTCAGCTATGCTGTCAATGGAGGGGGGGGCAGAGGGGGCAGAGCAGGCTGGGGGGGCGGCGCCCCCAACAGCAGCAGCGACCCCAGCCAATGACGGAATGTTGGCTGCGATGATGTCAGTGACACTGACCAGAGTTGGGAAGATGAAGCCATTATCGGAGCCGGAGGAAGGAGGAAGACGAGTAGCACCGTCATCTGAGGAGGAGGAAACAGTCATTAAGGGACTTTCATAGTAAGAGCCCTGAGGGTGGATTTTCAGAGTTAATTTGTCAGCAACACAACGACACAATGACACAACACAGATACGACAGAGCCTTTAAAGGTTCTATACTTGTATGACATGACATCATCACTAAAACTGGTTTCACACTTAAAGCTGCAACACAAACATGAAACCGGTTCTTCTGTCTTCACAGAAAAACTCAGAGTTACCTCTGCTCCGAGGAACCGTGTTGTCATCGCTCCTGAAACACACAAACATCTTGTTAACGTTACATTTAACTGTTTGTGACATAGAATTAAATGTTTGTTGCAAAGATTTCAAAATGAACTCACCTGTCTAACGAGGAGGCGGAGCTCAAACTGGTCGTCTTGTAACGAGCTCTAGGTTTGGGGACAGGAGGTGAAGGAGGAGGAGTCATCTGGAGACAGGGCGGGAAATAAAAGAGATCAGTTTACCTGTCTTTAGTTCACCTGTCTGTGATTAACCTGTGTTAAGTTTACCTGTCTGTGATTTACCTGTCTTTAGTTTACCTGTCTGTGATTTACCTGTCTTTAGTTCACCTGTCTGTGATTAACCTGTGTTAAGTTTACCTGTCTGTGATTAACCTGTCTTTAGTTCACCTGTCTGTGATTTACCTGTCTTTAGTTTACCTGTCTGTGATTAACCTGTCTTTAGTTCACCTGTCTGTGTTTACCTGTCTTTAGTTCACCTGTCTGTGGTTTACCTGTCTGTTAGATCCCCTGTCTGTGATTAACTTGTCTTTAGTTTAGCTGTCTGTGATTTACCTGTCTGTTAGTTCACCTGTCTGTGATTAACTTGTCTTTAGTTTACCTGTCTGTTAGTTCAGCTGTCTGTGACTTACCTGTCTGTTGGTTTAGCTGTCTGTGATTTACCTGTCTGTTAGTTCACCTGTCTGTGATTAACTTGTCTTTAGTTTACCTGTCTGTTAGTTCACCTGTCTGTGATTTACCTGTTTTTAGTGCACCTGTCTGTGACTTACCTGTCTGTTGGTTCACCTGTCTGTGATTTACCTGTCTGTTAGATCACCTGTCTGTGATTAACTTGTCTTTAGTTTACCTGTCTGTTAGTTCAGCTGTTTGTGACTTACCTGTCTGTTGGTTTAGCTGTCTGTGATTTACCTGTCTGTTAGTTCACCTGTCTGTGATTAACTTGTCTTTAGTTTACCTGTCTGTTAGTTCACCTGTCTGTGATTAACTTGTCTTTAGTTTACCTGTCTGTTAGTTCAGCTGTCTGTGACTTACCTGTCTGTTGGTTTAGCTGTCTGTGATTAACTTGTCTTTAGTTTACCTGTCTGTTAGTTCACCTGTCTGTGATTTACCTGTTTTTAGTGCACCTGTCTGTGATTTACCTGTCTGTTGGTTCACCTGTCTGTGATTTACCTGTCTGTTAGATCACCTGTCTGTGATTAACTTGTCTTTAGTTTAGCTGTCTGTGACTTACCTGTCTGTTGGTTCAGCTGTCTGTGATTCCCCTGTTGTCCCCGGCCGTGTCCTCTGCTCTGATGTGTCTCTTCCTGGTTCACGTGTTGAACAAGTTGTTTCAGATTTAGCTGCACTCATAAATCTGCTGCTGTTAAACCTACTGTGTGTCAGTGTGTTTGTTTTTGTTTCTGTCTCTTTGCGGGTCATGTGTGAAGATCACCTGCTTGTATTCAGCTTCAGTTCAAACAGTAAACATGTGTTTGTTAGAAGCAACAACGTTTTCACAAAAGAACTCTTTAAAATAGTAACAGACATTTTGTGTGGTTAGTGTTTCTAATGTGAAGCAGCAGCAGGTCCCCCCCCCCCCCCCCCCGAACATGTGTGGTTCCGTTCATGTCAAGAGGAGCAGCTGTTTTAACCCTGAATACTTTTACAGTGAACTCAGAGAAATCTCACTGGTTCAACCTGCTGCAGGAATGTAGGCGTGTGTGTGTGTGTGTGTGTGTGTGTGTGTGTGTGTGTGTGTCTGTGAATGCTGGCCTGCTAAAGTCGTTAACGAGCACAGAAAGAGAACAGCAGAGTTTTACAGTTGTTGTGAGGACTCAGAAGAGACAGAACATCCTGATGGAATCCTGAATGTGTGCAGTTAAAACACACACACAGACACACACACACACACACACACACACATGATTCCTGTGATCCAGCGGTCCGAGGTTTGTATGATGAATCACTGTTGAGGACAAACCACCTGGACTTCCGTTGTCCACTAGAGGGCAGATGTTGACCTTCTCTCTCCGCTGATCAGAATCATCTAGAAAGTTTGAACCTGAAGAGTTTGTCATAATGAAACTGCAGTTCCCCTGGCGGCCATCAGGTGCTGCTGTCGCAGCAGAGACCCAGAGTCCGACCACAGTGATGCTGTAACTTCGACCAACCAGCAAGGGTCACTCTCTGATCATAACTCTCACATCGTGGTGAAGCTCAGTTTGTCTGGCGCCCCCTGGTGAAACTGATGTAACCAAAAGTAACTCATCAGCTACAGCAGCATTTAGTCAGCAGGGGGCGCCACACAGACACATCTTGATAACTCATCATGAGGAGGAGGATTTCAGTTTCCTGCTTTAGAAATATCAGTTACTTATCAATAACGATCATTTACTTAACGATCAACAATTTATCGATAAGGTTTCAGTTACATTTCCTTTGATAAAAGTCTTTGTTGGAGACTGAAGCTGTTTATTGATCTTTGACACATTTATTACTGATCAATACTAAGACTGCTGATACTGAGGTCTCTCTACCCCCCCCCCCCCCCCCTCTCTCTCTCTCTCTCACACACACACACACATACACGCACACACACTGAAAGGTCTTTTTGTGAGTTTTCCACTCGTTTTCACTGAGTGTGTGTGTTGACTTCCTGTCGGGGGTGGGGGAGTGACAGAGAGACAGATTGAAAACAGTCTCCCCCTCCCTCTCGCTCTCTCTCTCTCTCTCTCTCTCTCTCTCCCTCTCTCTCTCTCACTCTCTCTCTCTCTCGCTCTAAGGAAATGTCTCTTGCTCTTTTCCTTCCCTCTCTCCTGCAGACTCTCTCTCTCTCTCTGACTCAGTATGTTGGTTTCCATTCGTCGTGTGTTTAGAATGAGACTGAAGAAGAGGAGTGAAGAAGAAGAAGAAGAAGAAGAAGAAGAAGAAGAAGAAGAAGAAGAAGAAGATCAGCAGCATAAACAGAAGGTCTGAAGAAACTAAATATCTTTTCTTTATTTCAATTTGATAAAATTCTTCTTTAGATGATTCAACTTGTTTGTGTTTCTGCAGAAAAACACAAATACTTATTTGGTCCACGTCCCATTAGTTAACATGGAGGAGGTTCATGACCTATACCAGAGCCAGCCACCAGGGCCAACCCAGATTGTCTTCCCTTTGGATTTTCAATGTTTTTTTATTTTCATGAAATATGTATTCAATATAAATCAATATAATAGTATCGTCATGACAATGATCAGCTGATGTTTCTCTCAAAGGTAACTGATCTGGCCTCTGATTGACAGCTGTGATTCATCAGATCTGAACCAATCAAGAGACAGGAAACAACCTTCATCATGGAGGAGTGAGAGAGACGTGAGACACACATCTCTCCCTGTCTCTGTCTCTGTCTCTGTCTCTGTCTGTCTCTCTCTGTCTCTCTCTCTCTGTCTCTGTCTGTCTCTCTCTGTCTCTCTCTCTCTGTCTCTGTCTCTTTCTCTGTCTCTGTCTCTGTTTCTGTCTGTCTCTCTCTGTCTCTCTCTCTCTGTCTCTGTCTGTCTCTCTCTGTCTCTCTCTCTCTGTCTGTCTCTCTCTGTCTCTCTCTCTCTGTCTCTGTCTGTCTCTCTCTGTCTCTCTCTCTCTGTCTCTGTCTCTTTCTCTGTCTCTGTCTCTGTTTCTGTCTGTCTCTCTCTGTCTCTCTCTCTCTGTCTCTGTCTGTCTCTCTCTGTCTCTCTCTCTCTGTCTCTGTCTCTTTCTCTGTCTCTGTCTCTGTTTCTGTCTGTCTCTCTCTGTCTCTCTCTCTCTGTCTCTGTCTCTGTCTCTTTCTCTGTCTCTGTCTCTGTTTCTGTCTGTCTCTCTCTGTCTCTCTCTCTCTGTCTCTGTCTGTCTCTCTCTGTCTCTCTCTCTCTGTCTCTGTCTCTTTCTCTGTCTCTGTCTCTGTTTCTGTCTGTCTCTCTCTGTCTCTCTCTCTCTGTCTCTGTCTCTGTCTCTTTCTCTGTCTCTGTCTCTGTTTCTGTCTGTCTCTCTCTGTCTCTCTCTCTCTGTCTCTGTCTCTTTCTCTGTCTCTGTCTCTGTCTCTGTCTCTGTGTCTGTCTCTGTATGTCTCTCTCTGTCTCTCTTTCTCTGTCTCTGTCTCTTTCTCTGTCTCTGTCTCTGTCTCTCTGTGTCTGTCTCTGTCTCTTTCTCTTTCTCTTTCTCTTTCTCTTCCTCTTTCTCTGTCTCTCTCTGTCTGTCTGTCTCTCTCTGTCTGTCTGTCTCTCTCTCTCTCTCTCTCTCTCTCTCTCTCTCTTTCTGTCTCTATCTCTCTGTCTCTGTCTCTCTGTCTCTCTCTGTCTCTCTCTGTCTCTCTCTCTCTCTCTCTCTCTCTCTCTGTCTCTCTCTCTCTCTCTGTCTCTCTCTCTGTCGGATTTAGCAGCACAGAGCTGCTGTGCTCTGATTGGCTGTGACTCCTCTCCGCTGCCCACAGGAAATACCTACCCAAGTGTTTTTTCTTCTTCTGTGGTCGGCTCACATTCTTCCGCCACACGCTCAGTGAGACCTGTGATTGGCTGAGATACCCTGAGCTGTTTTCTGATTTGTTGTTTAGGTTGTTTTACCTTGTGTATCTGATCATTTTAAATAAAATATTTTATAAACTTATATAGATGAATAAAAACTGACAGAACAGCATAGTTGTACTTTGAAATCTCCCTTGGTTCGGGTCAGGCTCTTATTTTGAAATCTCTGTGTTATTGGTCAGGACCAGCGGCCATGATATCTTCCATCAGAAGCCTGAACCTGCTGCACCTCCTGCTGGGTAGGTTACAAAAAATGAAATACAACTTACAGGTGGACAGATACCTGTCTGTCTACCCGTCTGTCTGTGTACCTGTCTGCCTGCAGGTGTGTTTCTGGTTCATCCGGAAGGGGGCGTCAGTCTGGAGCTGCACCCATCAGCCTCTGAAGTTCTGTTGGTCTCTAACTCCAACTTCACTGTGGTCAGTGTCACCTGTCTGTCTCCTCAAGTGTGTTCAGGTACCTGTCTGTCTCCTCAAACGTGTTCAGGTACCTGTCTGTCTCCTCAGGTGTGCTCAGGGTGGAGTCAGGTTACATGGCGGTTACCTCGGGACACTGTGGTAGACGGGGTCTTCGTGGAGACCCGGGGTTCCAGCAGCATCCTGCAGCTCAGTAACGTCACCTGGAGGAATTCTGGAAGATACACCTGTGAGGAGACATCTTCCTATCAGAGCAGACACGTGGACGTGTTTATTCCTGGACAAGGTGACCATATTTCCCACAGACATTGACCCACATGTCCTACCTGTGAGACCTGTCGTCATGTGTCTGTCCCCCCCAGGTCCAGATGAATGGTTAGTCCCGGTGGGTACA
>NC_070640.1:112500-117500 GCF_947347685.1 Pleuronectes platessa | reverse complement strand
AGATATAAATGCAAAACAGGAGAGAATGACGATGTGCAATGTGAAATATACTGTAGTGTGTGTTAATGTAACACAATCTAACACTTAAACACACATCCTACAGGATGATCACTGACAAACAGAGGAGTCATTGTTTCACTGTGATAATCTGTTAGAGAAGGAGAAAAGATAAAGAGAGAAACTACAAACATGGAGAACTTTTATCATTGGAACAGAGAGAATGCTTCATTATCTGAGGGAGACAGGATCAGACAGAAGAATTTAATATGATCTGGATAACTGTAATTCACATTCCAACATTAGACCAAAGAAGAAGAGAATCTGTCAAATATCAAGGGTAACGAGAGATACTGTACCGAATGGGAAGAAGAGGAAGTAGGATATTGAAACACACAGTGGGTGGCGGTAATGCATCTTGATGTTGGTTTCCATCTGCTAATAAACCAGACAAGGAAGAAGAAGGACGAAGCGATCTTCAGGTCTTCAGGTCTTCAGGTCCTCAGGTCCCCAGGTCCCCAGGTCCTCAGGTCCTCAGGTCCTCAGGTCCCCAGGTCCCCAGGTCCCCAGGTGGTCCGTTTTCAGGTCATCAGTAACTCTGGTCAGTCCGCTTACATTTCAAGATCAAAGGAAACCATTTGGACCATAGAAGAGAGACGGTTTGAACCTGGAACACCTGTCACTCACCAGAGCCGCGACCCACAGAGCTCAACTCTCAGCCAATCAGACGGTTTCACAGGGGACGTCAGCGAGTGAATGGAACAGTCAAGTTGAAGGAGCCTATGGACAGGAGGTGAAAGGTCAACCAGGAACCTTCATTCAGGAGTTTTAATGTTAACTTTAGTTTAAGGACTACGTTAGAAGTAGATCTGGTTACTACGACAACAAGACAATCTAGCCATGACAGCAGCTGCAGACTTCAAACTTATCAGATCCATAAACGTGTGATTAATAAAGTATCTATCTATCTATCTATCTATCTAAAACTCAACCGGATTTATCTTAACGAAGAAATATGAGCTTTGATTGGTCTGGCGCCTGGAGTTTTTATTTCTGTGTCTTCCTGTTTGCCAGAAGCCTCGGTATGAAGCTGGTTGGAAGCTGGTCGAGTCTGTGAGTCCTGACGGACAGAAGCTCACCTACCTTGACCCCTCCCACCTGCCCTACAATGCTTTCTGGGAAATACCACGAGAAGACATTGTACTAGGTAACACAATATTAAATTTAGATCATTTTCAGATCATTTTCCCTTATAACAATAGAAAAGCTTAAGATTCTAAGAAAATAATATACTGAAGAATTATGGATAAAATTACTTTTTTTATCATGCCAGCTATAGTTTCATGACATTTTATTTAAGGAAGATAATGCTGATTTGGAATATCAAAACTTACAAAAGTTGTAGCTATTCGTTTTTCCAATTGGCTCTGCCCATTAAGTAATACTGTCAGGACTTTGTGATGAATATATCTGCTTTTACAAACTGCTTGAAATAAATATAATAATACTATTAGGTTTGCAAACATTGAATAACTGTTGTTCAAAGGATATTAAAACTACGTGGAAAGTAATAAATCAGTTTCTAGAGGATGGAAGTACTCTCAACAATCCATTTGATATAGCTCAAAAATATTATGAATTGTTTGTCAATATTGGTTATGAACTAGCTAACAAACTCTGTGCTCTGTGAGTCAACCTAACCTGTCGTAGCTGGAACTCTCTCTCAGATTCTTTATGATATTTTTCAAATGTGTGTTTTTATTTTGAAGTTTAGCTCAACTTAAGGAAATGTCCCTGAGCAACTGAAGATTTACTTCAAACCAAATTCACAGATCCACTTTATTAAACCCATCAATCCTCAGATCTTCCTCCTCCCAGATTCCTCATTAGCAGAAGTCAGCTTTCTATTCATCATAGAGGAGCTAAATTATGGGATGGCTTCTTTAAAATGCCACAAAAAATGCTATAAAGACCATTTAACTACAGCTGCTGTTCTTCATGTATTCTTGTCATTGAAGATGTGATTTGTTCTAATTATTTATTTCTATTGCTCAGGAGTCAATGAATGTGAACACACAACACACTCTTACACATACACACATTATTTTATCTTTTATTTTGGACTGATAATAGTGTTCCCTGTTTTTATTAAGTTGTGTGTTGATTTAAATCTGTGGACTCTCGTGGGAAATTGTTATTTTCTGCATGTCAGCTAATGTTGTGAAGTTTTAACTATAGTTCGGTGGGACGTAACACTAGGTCTCTCTCTCTCTCTCTCTCTCTCTCTCTCTCTCTCTCTCTCTCTCTCTCTCCAGGTCAGGTGTTGGGTTCAGGTGCGTTCGGTCGAGTCGTTGAAGGAAAAGTTTCTGATTTGATTGATTCGAATTCTACGACAAAAGCAGCTGTGAAGATGCTCAAGAGTGAGTATCTGTCTCTCTCAACCTGTCTGTCTCTGCCTGACTTGTTCGTTCGTTCACGTGTGTGTGTGTGTGTGTGTGTGTGTGTGTGTGTGTGTGTGTGTGTGTGTGTGTGTGTGTGTGTGTGTTTGTGTGTGTACAGAAAACAGTGGAGCAGTTCAGTCTTTGATGACCGAGATGAAGGTTCTCGTTCATCTCGGTCCTCACATGAACATTGTCAACCCGCTGGGAGCGTGCACGAGAGGAGGTACGCATGTGCACGTTGAATACTTTTATCAAGTGATGGAGGAGGTGAGACAATATTTACCTGTCTGTCTGTTTAGGACCTGTCTATCTGATCACTGAGTTCTGTCGTCATGGAGACTTGGTTAACTTCCTGCAGAGAAACAAACACAACTTCTTGCTGAGTGACCCACACATCAAGAGGTCAACACACACACACGCACACACACACATACACACAAGCACGCACTAGACACACACACCACAAACACACACTCACACATGCACACACACACACACACACACACACACACACCACACACACACATACACACAAGCACGGACTAGACACACACACCACAAACACACACTCACACACACACACACACACACACACACACACATACACACACACACAAAAGCACGCACTAGACAGACACACCACACACACATGCACACATGCACACATGCACACATACATACATAAACACACACGCA
Source organism: Pleuronectes platessa (assembly GCF_947347685.1). NCBI lineage: Eukaryota > Metazoa > Chordata > Actinopteri > Pleuronectiformes > Pleuronectidae > Pleuronectes > Pleuronectes platessa. Next base: position 114,366 of record NC_070640.1, on the reverse strand, counting down.
CACACAAACACACACACACACACATAAGCACGCACCAGACACACACATCATACACACACACACATGCAAACATACATAAACACACACACACATGGAAATGACGTGTCTCTCCCTGCAGTGACAGTGATGGAGGTTATATGGACATGAATAAAGAGAGAGGGAGCGCTCAGGGCGTCGCCATGAACGAGCTGAGCTGCACCGACATCGAACTGGCGCCCGACGAGTCGCCCGACGAGTCACTGTACGCAGCACCAGGTGATGAGACATGACCACAACCTGCTATCTGTCACACACGTAGTTCTACCTTGGTGTGTAGTGTGGGTTCTCTGGGGTCTGTTGATTAACAGGTTTTATAAAGACTGGTTAGGGTTAGGGTTGGATTCTGTTCAGTTGTAATCACAGTTCTTCATGTTTTTTATTCACTTATTTATTTGGGGGGTTGAGATTATTACCGTCACTCGGGGACTATAAATTAATCCCGATTGATAAGCAGCTGCAGGGATATGACTTGTCCTGTTGTTCTCCTTCAGACCAGCAGGAGGCGTCCTCTCTCCTCCTCAATGACTCTCCTCTCCTAAGCCTCAATGACCTCCTGAGCTTCTCTTACCAGATCTCTCAAGCCATGGACTTCCTCTCCACCAGAAACGTATGATCACAATGGTAGACTGTTGCATGTTGTGTCATGTGTTAGCATGTTGTGTAAAGGATCATTCATGCTGATGGACACTCATGGAAATCCTGTTTGTTAACATGTTGTGTGTTAGCGTATTGTGTGATAGTATGTTGTCTCATGGAGTAGTATGTTGTGTTGGGTGTTATTATGTTCTGTCACTGCTTAGCTGGCGTCATTGTGTTTTAGCATGTTTCATATGAACACGCGTTCATTCATGTGTCCCTAAGTGCGTCCACAGAGACCTGGCAGCAAGGAACGTCCTGGTCTGCGAGGGAAAGCTGGTGAAGGTCTGTGACTTTGGTTTGGCACGGAACCCGATGAAGGACCAGGACTACATCGCCAGAGGAAACGTCAGTTCACGTTTTGAATTAACCTCAGTAACCAGCATCGATGAACACCCGCTCACAAAGTTCACTTCCTGTTGTTGTTCAGAGCTTCCTGCCGCTCAAGTGGATGTCTCCAGAGAGCATCTTCCAGAGCATCTACAGCTGCCAGAGTGACGTGTGGTCCTACGGAGTCTTACTGTGGGAGATCTTCTCTCTGGGTAAACCAGTTTGAACCAGTCTGAACTGATCTGAACTGGTCCACATGTAGAACTGCTGATTGGCCAGAGCACAGGAAGTGAATGTTTTAATGTCACTCGCTCAGATCCAAAGTACACGAGCGGCGAAGCTTCAAGTGACCCTGGTTTGTATTTTGTCTCAGGTGAGAGCCCCCCCGACCTCCCCGGGACCCACGAGTTGTCCTCTGCTCTGAAGAGAGGAACCAGGATGAGCCGACCGGAACACGCTCCGCATCACATGTACGACACAACACGCAACACATTACACACAACACACTTTGAAGACTCTCACATTAGTCTGAAGATGTCTGTTGTGTGTGTGTGTTGTCTGTGTTGTGGGTCTTTTGTGTCTGTTGTGTGTGTGTAGCTTCCAGCTGATGACACGTTGCTGGGAGGCGGAGCCTCAGCTTAGACCGTCCTTCTCTTCTCTCATCGTCTCCATTGGAAACTTGTTGTCTGAAGAACACAACAAGGTACAAGCACATTAAGACACACTGTCATCAGTGTATCACACAGCTGATCCAGGACATTCATGTTGTGTTGTTGTTGTGTGTCAGCGTTACATCCGGCTCACAAAGAACTTCCTGAAGGATCCAGCTGTTGTTCGATCAAGACAGAGTCTAATCAGATC